>NW_022261978.1:8311760-8566760 GCF_002021735.2 Oncorhynchus kisutch | reverse complement strand
GGGGAGTGGAACAGAGGGATGAATTGAAAGGAAAGAGAAGGGAGGAGTAATTGGATGGAGGGATGTGGGCCACATGTTGCCGTTCCTCTGACATCAGCTGGCTCTGATCAGAAAACACACTCTGGGTCGTCTCACATTCTCTCTCTCACACACATGCACTCCCTCACAGGTAGGATCTTCAATGTCATGCTCAGGTGATATACCCGTTATTCAACAGGGATATGAGGAGAGGTGGAGGAGGAAGAGGAAGAGAAGGAGGAGAGGAGGAGGAGGAGGAGGAGGAGGAGGAGGAGGAGGAGGAGGAGGAGGAGGAGAGAAGAAGAGGGGGATGGAGAGAAGAGGAGAAGAGGGGGATGGAGAGAAGAGGAGAAGAGGGGGATGGAGAGAAGAGGAGAAGAGGGGGATGGAGAGAAGAGGAGAAGAGGGGGATGGAGAGAAGAGGAGAAGAGGGGGATGGAGAGAAGAGGAGAAGAGAGGGATGGAGAGAAGAGGGGAAGAGGGGGATGGAGAGAAGAGGGGAAGAGGGGGATGGAGAGAAGAGGAGAAGAGGGGGATGGAGAGAAGAGGGGAAGAGGGGGATGGAGAGAAGAGGAGAAGAGGGGGATGGAGAGAAGAGGAGAAGAGAGGGATGGAGAGAAGAGGAGAAGGGGGGGATGGAGAGAAGAGGAGAAGAGGGGGATGGAGAGAAGAGGAGAAGAGGTGGATGGAGAGAAGAGGAGAAAGAGGGGGATGGAGAGAAGAGGAATGATTCAGACACAGGAACCTGTCCAGGTAGCTTCAAGCATGTTCTACTAACTCACATGCGCACACACACACACACACACACACGGTCTATCTTTCCTCTCTGTCTCCATCTAGAATACCACAGCCAGCCAGACATATAAATCTCAACCTATCAGCAGCCAGCTGGTACAGGTGGCCCTGACCAATCCCAGGACAGAACCGGTCCAGGAAGCTGCTTCTCGCCAAGACAATATCCCCTGGGTCAATCAGGACGGAAAATACTTGCATTTACTTCTATTATTTCTCTTGTTCAAGGGGATATGTCTCAATAAAGTTATATGGTTAATTTGGGTCTCAATAAAGGTGATGTCACTGAACAGAAAGGGAGTTCTAGATGCTTCTATAAACTGTATCTGTGGGTTTATTATTCTCCTTTATCTTTGGGCTCCGTTTCTTATCATTGTTTTAATTGTATTTTTCCTTCATTTATTCTTTATAGTTTTGGCCCCAGGAAGTATCATTAAATATGGGACTCTATGACATCATTATCATCCGACCAATCGCTGACATCCTCAAGACGAGTGATACTATTGGCTCTCCCCAGCCAAATAGATGAAAGGGAGGAGCCAATAGTGACAGTCTCAGCCATCTAGAATAGCCAACTACGTCCTTCGTTCAACCCACCAGATGTACACATGGAATGTCTATAAACTGTTCAAATGTAGATCATGTGTAATCAGTTAGGCTCTCGAAGCAAAGTTTGTCTACCTCCCTGTTTCAACAAACTTGTTGTTGATGGCTCAAATCCAAATGGACCTCCTAACCCAGAGGTGGACCCCCTAGCCACGAGGTGAACCCCCTAGCCCAGAGGTGGACCCCCTAGCCATGAGGTGGACCCCCTAGCCATGAGGTGGACCCCTTAGCCCAGAGGTGGACCGCTAGCCCAGAGGTGGACCACCTAGCCCAGAAGTGGACCCCCTATTCCAGAGGTGGACACCTAGCCCAGATGTGGACCACCTAGCCCAGAGGTGGACCCCTAGCCCAGAGGTGGACCCCTAGCCCAGATGTGGACCACCTAGCCCAGAGGTGGACCCCTAGCCCAGAGGTGGACCCCCGAGCCATGAGGTGGACGCCCTAGCCCAGAGGTGGACCCCCGAGCCATGAGGTGGACGCCTTAGCCCAGAGGTGGACCACTAGCCCAGAGGTGGACCCCCTAGCCCAGAGGTGGACCCCCTAACCCAGAGGTGGACCCCCTAGCCCAGAGGTGGACACCTTGCCCAGAGGTGGACAGTGTCAACACTTAAAGTAACAAAGTGACATCATCAACCATATGCTTCTCTTAAATTTGAAATATTAAACTGTTTTGTGTTTAAGCTATTTTATGGCCACTAAATTGCATGATGTATTCTGAACTATGTATAACGATCAAACATGAATATTTGTTGTAGTGAACAAAACAATTGAACCACTACTCAACGTATTTAATGAGTTAGACAGAAATAGAGAGACAGAGGAGACAGAGAGAGAGAGAGACAGAGGAGACAGAGAGACAGAGAGAGAGGAGACTGAGAGAGAGAGCGACAGAGGAGACAGAGAGACAGAGAGAGAGGAGACTGAGAGAGAGAGAGAGAGAGAGAGACAGAGGAGACAGAAAGACAGAGAGAGAGGAGACTGAGAGAGAGAGACTGAGAGAGAGGAGACAGAGAGAGACTGAGAGAGAGGAGACAGAGAGAGAGAGAGAGAGAGAGAGAGAGAGAGAGGAGACAGAGAGAGAGACAGAGAGAGGAGACAGAGAGAGAGACAGAGAGAGAGAGAAAGTGGAGAAAGAGAAAGAGGAGACAGAGAGAGAGTGACAGAGAGAGAGGAGACAGAGAGAGAGGAGACAGAGAGAGACAGAGACAGATGAGACTAAGAGAGAGAAACATAAAGAGATCAGTCAGTCATAAAGAGCAACTCAACCACTTCAGGTAAAACCGTAACTCAGACACACTTGACCTTCACTTGAGGTTGACCATGAGCATAACTCACAGGGTCGTGCTCTGACAACCAGGTGTGTGGGGGGTTTGGGGAGGGGGGGGGGGGGGGGGGGGGGTTGTGGAAGTGTGTGTGTGTGAGTGTGTGCGAGTGTGTGTGTGTGTGTCAGCCCCAGGTGTGAGAGAGACACTCCAGGGTTCACCCTCTGACCTGAGTTGACCTAAGAAGACCGTGGTTAGAGTTCACAGGTCACAGGCTGATAGCCTTCATCTGTCACAATGTGCTTTACAGAAACCAACCGAAAACCCCAGAGAGAAGAAGCAATGCAGAGGCAGAAACACAGTAGCAGGACAAAAACCTAGAAAACCTAGATCTGACTCTTGTACAGTAGCACACACACACACATGCACATGCACTCACACATGCAGTACAGCAGCAGTATGTTAAGAGTACAGTCACAGGTATGGAAGACAAGTTGAGACACAGGTCTGTTAACTCACACCAAATGAATCCTGCAGAGAGAGAGAGAGAGAGAGTGTGTGGGAGAGAGAGAGAGAGAGAGAGAGAGAGAGAGAGAGAGAGAGGGTGAGAGAGAGAGAGACAGAGAGAGAGAGGGTGAGAGACAGAGACAGAGAGAGAGAGAGAGAGAGAGAGAGAGAGAGAGAGAGAGAGAGAGAGAGAGCGAGAGAGAAAGGGTGAGAGAGAGAGAGGGGGGGAGAGAGAGGCCTGCTGTGTCCTATTTTCCTCATCAAACTGAGTTATAGGTAAATTATAAACCTACAGCAGTATTTGTGCTCTTGGATGACAATAACACCAGGTTATAGTAGACCTACAGGCTCCGGGTTGGTTGGCAAATACCAGGGATTTGAGCAGGATAGTTGGTTGGAATGGAGCACGTGCCTACCCCAGGGGCATGCCCTGCAACTGAACAAGCCCAAACCAGGTGTGTGTGTGTGTGTGTGTGTGTGTGTGTGTGTGTGTGTGTGTGTGTGTGTGTGTGTGTGTGTGTGTGTGTGTGTGTGTGTGTGTGTGTGTGTGTGTGTGTGTGTGTGTGTGTGTATTATACAAAAGTAAAAGTGTCAGTAGCCCTACTCTATGGGACCGTCAATAGAGCTCTTGCTGTTACTAAGTCTATGTGGGATGTATTTGTTAATAAAGGTAATAAACACGCTGATGAGATCACCTACCTGCCTGTGCCGCTGTCGCCTCGTGAAAAACAGTGATGGAGAGGAGGGAGAGGAGAAGGAGGAGGGGAGGCGATGCCCCGGGCGTTGAGCTCCATATTCGGTCCATCTCGTTGCTCAAAGTCTTTCTCGGTAAACCGGGAACTGTCCAGTGCGGTTGGCTCCGATACCTCCTGTACCGGCTCCACCGTTTAGCTCCACGGGGCTCACACACACCCGTGCTTAGGGGGCTCGAGACTGCGCGGGTACAGCGCGTGTGCTTATCCGCTGCTGAGAGGACCTGCGTCCATGTCTGGGAGCGCGCAGTGACCCGGTTGATGGGGTAATGATATCATGCGCGCACACGGTAGAGACTGGAACTGGTTTGTCCCGATAACTGTTATCCGGTTCGAAGTCAACTTCTGTTAAGAAATAGGTGCAGTTTGACCTAAGGGAAACAAATCCATCAAAACGTTTACACTTTATTTCCCTCTTTCTTTTTCGTTCTCTTTCTTATCTGGTTATCTGGTTATATCCTTCTGATGGAGAAAGAAATAGCAAGCAATTCCTTATATTCACTTCCTCCTGAAAAAAAACTATATTCGTTCACCCACTGCAACCAGCCAACTTCAAACTTTCCTCTCTCTCTCTCTCTCTCTCTCTCTCTCTCTCTCTGTCTCTCTCTCTCTCTGTCTCTGTCTCTCTCTCTCTCTCTATCTCTCTTCCATTGATCCCTCCCTTCCCGAAGATTGTCTCGCGCAGGGAACGGAGCTGTTGCGGTTAACAAACGGTTGTCTCGTGCCTGTTGAAGATAAGGCTCATAGTGGTTGTTAGGAACGAGCTCATGCAAACTAGTTGTTTCAACTAATTATTATTACGTTTATAATTTTCAGTCCAAGTGTTAGGTGGTGAACTAAACATGTGTTTGCCCAAACTTATCTCCAACTTCAGAAAATTCAGTCAACTTAAAATTATGTGTTTGGTCAAATTGGCTGATATGTTCACTCAACTAGAAATGATTATTTGAGCGTCTTTACCTAAAGAAGGCTGTGGAACTAGTTACACACACCGCGCTTTTACCATCTATGTTTTCAACGTACATATTTAACACACGTTGACTACATGAAAACAGGAGCAGCCTCCACTATTCCAGCACCTCTTCAACATCATCACATCCCCTCTGCTTCGTCCAACACAGTAACAACTAAAACATACCAACAACATATTTAGTCCAATCAACAAAAGCTTAATATGATGTGGCTGTCCATGGTTCTGATTTGAGTGTGCGTGTGCGTGTGCGTGTGCGTGTGCGTGTGCATGAGTTCATGCAAGTAGAAAAAAACATGGTGACTCACCCTACCTGAAGAGGAACGCCAACGCCATCCTCCCATTGTCATGGTGACTCACCCTACCTGAAGAGGAACTCCAACGCCATCCTCCCATTGTCATGGTGACTCACCCTACCTGAAGAGGATCCACCAACACCGTCTTCCCATTGTCATGGTGACTCACCCTACCTGAAGAGGAACGCCAACGCCATCCTCCCATTGTCATGGTGACTCACCCTACCTGAAGAGAAACGCCATCCTCCCATTGTCATGGTGACTCACCCTACCTGAAGAGGAACACCAACACCGTCTTCCCATTGTCATGGTGACTCACCCTACCTGAAGAGGAACGCCAACGCCATCCTCCCATTGTCATGGTGACTCACCCTACCTGAAGAGAAACGCCATCCTCCCATTGTCATGGTGACTCACCCTACCTGAAGAGAAACGCCAACGCCATCCTCCCATTGTCATGGTGACTCACCTTACCTGAAGAGAAACGCCAACGCCATCCTCCCATTGTCATGGTGACTCACACTACCTGAAGAGAAATGCCAACGCCATCCTCCCATTGTCATGGTGACTCACCCTACCTGAAGAGAAACGCCATCCTCCCATTGTCATGGTGACTCACCCTACCTGAAGAGAAACGCCAACGCCATCCTCCCATTGTCATGGTGACTCACCCTACCTGAAGAGGAACGCCAACGCCATCCTCCCATTGTCATGGTGACTCACCCTACCTGAAGAGGAACGCCAACGCCATCCTCCCATTGTCATGGTGACTCACCCTACCTGAAGAGGAACACCAACACCATCTTCCCATTGTCATGGTGTCTCTCCCTACCTGAAGAGGAACGCCAACGCCATCCTCCCATTGTCATGGTGACTCACCCTACCTGAAGAGAAACGCCATCCTCCCATTGTCATGGTGACTCACCCTACCTGAAGAGAAACGCCAACGCCATCCTCCCATTGTCATGGTGACTCACCCTACCTGAAGAGGAACTCCAACGCCATCCTCCCATTGTCATGGTGACTCACCCTACCTGAAGAGAAACGCCAACGCCATCTTCCCATTGTCATGGTGACTCACCCTACCTGAAGAGAAACGCCAACGCCATCCTCCCATTGTCATGGTGACTCACACTACTTGAAGAGAAACGCCAACGCCATCCTCCCATTGTCATGGTGACTCACCTTACCTGAAGAGAAACTCCAACGCCATCCTCCCATTGTCATGGTGACTCACACTACCTGAAGAGAAACACCAACGCCATCCTCCCATTGTCATGGTGACTCACCCTACCTGAAGAGAAACGCCATCCTCCCATTGTCATGGTGACTCACCCTACCTGAAGAGAAACGCCAACGCCATCCTCCCATTGTCATGGTGACTCACCCTACCTGAAGAGGAACGCCAACGCCATCCTCCCATTGTCATGGTGACTCACCCTACCTGAAGAGGAACACCAACGCCATCCTCCCATTGTCATGGTGACTCACCTTACCTGAAGTCACCCTACCTGAAGAGAAGCGCCAACGCCATCCTCCCATTGTCATGGTGACTCACCCTACCTGAAGAGAAACGCCAACGCCATCCTCCCATTGTCATGGTGACTCACACTACTTGAAGAGAAACACCAACGCCATCCTCCCGTTGTCATGGTGACTCACCCTACCTGAAGAGAAGCGCCAACGCCATCCTCCCATTGTCATGGTGACTCACACTACTTGAAGAGAAACGCCAACGCCATCCTCCCATTGTCATGGTGACTCACCTTACCTGAAGAGAAACGCCAACGCCATCCTCCCATTGTCATGGTGACTCACCCTACCTGAAGAGAAACGCCAACGCCATCCTCCCATTGTCATGGTGACTCACCCTACCTGAAGAGGAACGCCAACGCCATCCTCCCATTGTCATGGTGACTCACCCTACCTGAAGAGGAACGCCAACGCCATCCTCCCATTGTCATGGTGACTCACCCTACCTGAAGAGGAACACCAACACCATCTTCCCATTGTCATGGTGACTCACCCTACCTGAAGAGAAACGCCATCCTCCCATTGTCATGGTGACTCACCCTACCTGAAGAGAAACGCCATCCTCCCATTGTCATGGTGACTCACCCTACCTGAAGAGAAACGCCAACACCATCCTCCCATTGTCATGGTGACTCACCTTACCTGAAGAGAAACGCCAACGCCATCCTCCCATTGTCATGGTGACTCACACTACCTGAAGAGAAACGCCAACGCCATCCTCCCATTGTCATGGTGACTCACACTACCTGAAGAGAAACGCCAACGCCATCCTCCCGTTGTCATGGTGATGAAACTGTCCATCACTCTGTCATACAGTACAACCTTTACATTTTTTGTTGTCCTTGGCTACCTGGCTAAAATGCTTGCTCGCTATTCTAACTTCCTTTCCTGGGCAACGATTAGCTAGTTAACATTAGCGTTCTACATCTAGCTCCGTATTCAACTTCCATCCTCTCAGACAAGAGGCACAATGTATGAATCTATAGTTGGGTCAGAATCACCATTATAGTCATTGGCCAGTATGGAGAATGACGTAAAACCACAAGTCCAAATCCCTAATTTAGGAAAGGGCCAATGTTGGCTAGCTAGCTAGACACCGGAAGACAACAACACAACGAGATGCAACAATTCATGTTGTTGTGATAAAATTCAAGCTGGTTTTCCTTGACACTTTTTTGGGGGCGCCACGACTAGTCACAGTTGAGCTTAGTTTAGCTCAGCGCTGATTGGCCATTATTCCATTCTCTTTTATAACGAGAAGACAAATGCTCGCTAGCTTCCCCTTGCATTCAACGCTAAGGGGAGTAACAATGTCATACTGTTTATCAAGGGAAGCCAAATGCTCGCTAGCTTCCCCTTGCATTCAACGCTACGGGGAGTAACAATGTCATACTGTTTATCAAGGGAAGCCAAATGCTCGCTAGCTTCCCCTTGCATTCAACGCTACGGGGAGTAACAATGTCATACTGTTTATCAAGGGAAGCCAAATGCTCGCTAGCTTCCCCTTGCATTCAACGCTACGGGGAGTAACAATGTCATACTCGTTCTGAGCAGACAGCATCAGATAGATGTCCTACACATACAGAGACAGAGGGCCGCTGTTCCGCTCGTTCGAATGCTTTCTCCGGTGAGAATCAATCAGCCCCTTGTGAATGAAAGGAAAATTATGAAACAGTGAGAGACAAAATATAATTTTTAAATGTCTTGGTGAAGTTTTGGGAAGCCAGACATTGTGCTGAAACAGACATGATGCTGACACAGACATGGTGCTGACACAGACATGGTGCTGACACAGACATGGTGCTGTCTGACACAGACATGGTGCTGACACAGACACGGTGCTGTCTGACACAGACATGGTGCTGTCTGTCACAGACATGGTGCTGACATAGACATGGTGCTGTCTGACACAGACATGGTGCTGTCTGTCACAGACATGGTGCTGACACAGACACGGTGCTGTCTGACACAGACATGGTGCTGTCATAGACATGGTGCTGTCTGACACAGACATGGTGCTGTCTGTCACAGACATGGTGCTGACATAGACATGGTGCTGACACATGGTGCTGAAGATCATAATGTCGTGATCCAGAAGAGGACATGTTAAATGATAATTAAGTGAAAATGCACAATATCAACATGTGTCAAATATGTAAATTGAAAACATTGTATGTTAAAAGCACTGTGTGTGTGTGAAACCATTTGAAAGGACATTTTTATGTTAAAATCCCCAAATCATTTAAAGTTGAACGAACAACTCAAGTTGAGGAAACACATCATTTTAAAATGCCAGTTTTCTCAAGTTGGAGCCAAACACTTTTTTTTTTAGCTCGAAAAGTTGAATAAACTATAAAAAGATGTGGAACCAGTGACGTAATCATGATTAGTTGAAATGTGTAAAAAATATTTTTGTTACAGTGTTTCATTACTACACACAAAGAGAGAGAGACACAAGCAAGCTAGGACAGGACATCTGGGCTGCCCTGCTAATACAAATATGCTCCTTCAGATTCCAAATTCCACTGCCTGTCTCTGCCCAACCCGCTCCTTACACACACACACACACAAACGCACGCGCGCACGCGCACGCATGCGCACACACACACACACACAACATATGCAGACACACACACACACAACATACGCAGACACACACAAACACACACGCACGCACACACACACACACACACACACACACACAACAAACACACACACACACAAACACGCACGCACACACACACACACACACACACACACACACACACACACACACACACACACACACACACACACACACACACACACACACACACACACACACTGCCTGAGGATCCCTATTTCAGAGGAGGATTCTGCTTCCAGTAAGGGCTGTAATCAGGCTTCATGTTTCATCACTTTAATGTGGAAAAACAATGAGCCAGTAGATTGGTGTGTGTGTGTGTGCTTGTTGTGTGTGTGTGTGTGTGTGTGTTTGTTGTGCTCTCGATGGGGCAGCTGTAGAACCTTTTAAGGATCTGAGGACCCATGCCAAATCTTTCCAGTCTCCTGAGGAGGACTAGGCTTTTCCGTGCCCTCTTCACAACTGTCTTGATGTGCTTGGACCATGTTAGTTTGTTGGTGATGTGGACACCAAGGAACCTTTTTTTATTTTTTTATTTTTTTATTTATCCGTTATTTTACCAGGTAAATTGACTGAGAACATGTTCTCATTTGCAGCAACGACCTGGGGAATAGTTACAGGGGAGAGGAGGGGGATTAATGAGCCAATTGTAAACTGGGGATTATCAGGTGACCATGATTGTTTGAGGGCCAGATTGGGAATTTAGCCAGGACACCGGGGTGAACACCCCTACTCTTACGATAAGTGCCATGGGATCTTTAATGACCTCAGAGAGTCAGGACACCCATTTAACGTCCCATCCGAAAGACGGCACCCTACACAGGGCAGTGTCCCCAATCACTGCCCTGGGGCATTGGGATATTAATTTTTTTTAGACCAGAGGAAAGAGTGCCTCCTACTGGCCCTCCAACACCACTTCCAGCAGCATCTGGTCTCCCATCCAGGGACTGACCAGGACCAACCCTGTTTAGCTTCAGAAGCAAGCCAAATCAAATCAAATCAAATCAAATTTTATTTGTCACATACACATGGTTAGCAGATGTTAATGCGAGTGTAGCGAAATGCTTGTGCTTCTAGTTCCGACAATGCAGTAATAACCAACAAGTAATCTAACTAACAATTCCAAAACTACTGTCTTATACACAGTGTAAGGGGATAAAGAATATGTACATAAGGATATATGAATGAGTGATGGTACAGAGCAGCATAGGCAAGATACAGTAGATGATATCGAGTACAGTATATACATATGAGATGAGTATGTAAACAAAGTGGCATAGTTAAAGTGGCTAGTGATACATGTATTACATAAGGATACAGTCGATGATATAGAGTACAGTATGCATAATATACGTATGCATATGAGATGAATAATGTAGGGTAAGTAACATTATATAAGGTAGCATTGTTTAAAGTGGCTAGTGATATATTTACATCATTTCCCATCAATTCCCATTATTAAAGTGGCTGGAGTTGAGTCAGTGTCAGTGTGTTGGCAGCAGCCACTCAATGTTAGTGGTGGCTGTTTAACAGTCTGATGGCCTTGAGATAGAAGCTGTTTTTCAGTCTCTCGGTCCCAGCTTTGATGCACCTGTACTGACCTCGCCTTCTGGATGATAGCGGGGTGAACAGGCAGTGGCTCGGATGGTTGATGTCCTTGATGGTTATGGCCTTCCTGTAACATCGGGTGGTGTAGGTGTCCTGGAGGGCAGGTAGTTTTCCCCCGGTGATGCGTTGTGCAGACCTCACTACCCTCTGGAGAGCCTTACGGTTGAGGGCGGAGCAGTTGTCGTACCAGGCGGTGATACAGCCCGCCAGGATGCTCTCGATTGTGCATCTGTAGAAGTTTGTGAGTGCTTTTGGTGACAAGCCAAATTTCTTCAGCCTCCTGAGGTTGAATAGGCGCTGCTGCGCCTTCTTCACGATGCTGTCTGTGTGAGTGGACCAATTCAGTTTGTCTGTGATGTGTATGCCGAGGAACTTAAAACTTGCTACCCTCTCCACTACTGTTCCATCGATGTGGATAGGGGGGTGTTCCCTCTGCTGTTTCCTGAAGTCCACAATCATCTCCTTAGTTTTGTTGACGTTGAGTGTGAGGTTATTTTCCTGACACCACACTCCGAGGGCCCTCCCCTCCTCCCTGTAGGCCGTCTCGTCGTTGTTGGTAATCAAGCCTACCACTGTTGTGTCGTCCGCAAACTTGATGATTGAGTTGGAGGCGTGCGTGGCCACGCAGTCGTGGGTGAACAGGGAGTACAGGAGAGGGCTCAGAACGCACCCTTGTGGGGCCCCAGTGTTGAGGATCAGCGGGGAGGAGATGTTGTTGCCTACCCTCACCACCTGGGGGCGGCCCGTCAGGAAGTCCAGTACCCAGTTGCACAGGGCGGGGTCGAGACCCAGGGTCTCGAGCTTGATGACGAGCTTGGAGGGTACTATGGTGTTGAATGCCGAGCTGTAGTCAATGAACAGCATTCTCACATAGGTATTCCTCTTGTCCAGATGGGTTAGGGCAGTGTGCAGTGTGGTTGAGATTGCATCGTCTGTGGACCTATTTGGGCGGTAAGCAAATTGGAGTGGGTCTAGGGTGTCAGGTAGGGTGGAGGTGATATGGTCCTTGACTAGTCTCTCAAAGCACTTCATGATGACGGAAGTGAGTGCTACGGGGCGGTAGTCGTTTAGCTCAGTTACCTTAGCTTTCTTGGGAACAGGAACAATGGTGGCCCTCTTGAAGCATGTGGGAACAGCAGACTGGTATAGGGATTGATTGAATATGTCCGTAAACACACCGGCCAGCTGGTCTGCGCATGCTCTGAGGGCGCGGCTGGGGATGCCGTCTGGGCCTGCAGCCTTGCGAGGGTTAACACGTTTAAATGTCTTACTCACCTCGGCTACAGTGAAGGAGAGACCGTATGTTTTCGTTGCAGGCCGTGTCAGTGGCACTGTATTGTCCTCAAAGCGGGCAAAAAAGTTATTTAGTCTGGCTGGGAGCAAGACATCCTGGTCCGTGACTGGGCTGGATTTCTTCCTGTAGTCCGTGATTGACTGTAGACCCTGCCACATGCCTCTTGTGTCTGAGCCGTTGAATTGAGATTCTACTTTGTCTCTGTACTGACGCTTAGCTTGTTTGATAGCCTTGCGGAGGGAATAGCTGCACTGTTTGTATTTGGTCATGTTACCAGACACCTTGCCCTGATTAAAAGCAGTGGTTCGCGCTTTCAGTTTCACGCAAATGCTGCCATCAATCCACGGTTTCTGGTTAGGGAATGTTTTAATCGTTGCTATGGGAACGACATCTTCAACGCACGTTCTAATGAACTCGCACACCGAATCAGCGTATTCGTCAATATTGTTATCTGACGCAATACGAAACATATCCCAGTCCACGTGATGGAAGCATTCTTGGAGTGTGGAGTCAGCTTGGTCGGACCAGCGTTGGACAGACCTCAGCGTGGGAGCCTCTTGTTTTAGTTTCTGTCTGTAGGCAGGGATCAACAAAATGGAGTCGTGGTCAGCTTTTCCGAAAGGAGGGCGGGGCAGGGCCTTATATGCGTCGCGGAAGTTAGAGTAACAATGATCCAAGGTCTTTCCACCCCTGGTTGCGCAATCGATATGCTGATAAAATTTAGGGAGTCTTGTTTTCAGATTAGCCTTGTTAAAATCCCCAGCTACAATGAATGCAGCCTCCGGATAAATGGTTTCCAGTTTGCAAAGAGTTAAATAAAGTTCGTTCAGAGCCAACGATGTGTCTGCTTGGGGGGGATATATACGGCTGTGATTATAATCGAAGAGAATTCTCTTGGTAGATAATGCGGTCTACATTTGATTGTGAGGAATTCTAAATCAGGTGAACAGAAGGATTTGAGTTCCTGTATGTTTCTTTCATCACACCATGTCACGTTAGCCATTAGGCATACGCCCCCGCCCCTCTTCTTACCAGAAAGATGTTTGCTTCTGTCGGCGCGATGCTTGGAGAAACCCGTTGGCTGCACCGCCTCGGATAGCGTCTCTCCAGTGAGCCATGTTTCCGTGAAGCAAAGAACGTTACAGTCTCTGATGTCCCTCTGGAATGCTACCCTTGCTCGGATTTCATCAACCTTGTTGTCCAGAGACTGGACATTGGCAAGAAGAATGCTAGGGAGTGGTGCATGGTGTGCCCGTCTCCGGAGTCTGACCAGAAGACCGCCTCGTTTCCCTCTTTTTCAGAGTTTTTTTTGGTCGCTGCATGGGATCCACTCCGTTGTTCTGTTTGTAAGGCAGAACACGGGATCCGCGTCGCGAAAAACATATTCTTGGTCGTATTGATGGTGAGTTGACGCTGATCTTATATTCAGTAGTTCTTCTCGACTGTATGTTATGAAACCTAAGATGACCTGGGGTACTAATGTAAGAAATAACACGTAAAAAAACAAAAAACTGCATAGTTTCCTAGGAACGCGAAGCGAGGCGGCCATCTCTGTCGGCGTCGGAAGTCAGCAGTGGTATGCAGGGTGGTATGCTGCTGGCTTGCTCTACAGCAGCCCCGTCGATGAGAATGGGGGCGTGCTCGGTCCTCCTTGTCCTGTAGTCCACAATAAACTCCTTTGTCTTGAAGCAGAGGTTGTTGTCTTGGCAACACATGTCCAGGTCTCTGCCCTCCTCCCAATTGGCTGTCACATCGTTGTCGGTGATCAGGCCTACCACTGTTGTGTTATCGGCAAACTTAATGATGGTGTTGGAGTCGTGCCTGGTCATGCAGTCATGAGTGAACAGGGAGTACAGGAGGGGATTGAGCACGCACCCCTGAGGGGCTCCTGTGTTGAGGATCAGCGTGGCGGATGTGTTGTTACCTACCCTTACCACCTGGGGGCAGCCCATCAGGAAGTCCAGGATCCAGTTGCAGAGGGAGGTGTTTAGTTCCAAGGTCCAAGCTTAGTGATGAGCTTTGAGGGCACTGTGGTGCTGAACGTTGAGCTGTAGTCAATGAATAGCATTCTCACATAGGTGTTCCTTTTGTCCAGGTGGGAAAGGGCAGTGTTGAGTGCAATAGAGATTGCATCACCTGTGGATCTGTTGGGGCGGTATGTAAATTGGAGTGGGTTTAGGGTTTCTCTGTTTTAGTTTGGTCAGGGCATGAGTTGGGGTGGGCATTCTAGGTTTTTGTTCTAGGTTTTGTATTTCTGTGTTTGGCCTGGTATGGTTCCCAATCAGAGGCAGCTGTCGATCGTTGTCTCTGATTGGGAAGCATACTTAGGCCTGTTTTCCCACTATGATTTGTGGGTAGTTGTTTTCTGTTGTGTGTCTGCACCGGCCAGAACTGTTTCGGTCGTTTGCTTTGTTATTTTTTGTGATTTCAGTGTTCATCAAATAAACATGGACACATACCACGCTGCACCTTGGTCCTCTCCTTCTTCCACCTACGAAAATCGTTACAGTGAGTATAACAGAACTGATATGGCAGGTGAAAACCTGAGGAGAATCCATCCAGAATTTTAAAAAATTGAGGTCACCACCAATTCAAATGCTTGTCTATGGGATATTCAAAGGAAATCCTCCCAAACTGCAGTTCCTATGGCTTCCACTAGATGTCAACAGTCTTTAGAATGGGTTTCAAGCTTGTTTTTTGAAAAATTAGTTAGTAATTGTAGTTTTTCAAGGTGGCTCTCATTTTGGACTGTAGTCTTGTGGCGCGCGTGGATGAGGATGCACACTTCGTTATGTATCTCCAGTATTGAACATACTACCTTCCGTCTTAAATTGTATCGTTTATTTACATATTATGGTACCTGAGGATTGATTAGAAACGTTGTTTGACTTGTTTGGACAAAGTAACTTTTTGGGGAAGAAGAAGTTTATTGAACAAAACAACCATTTGTTGTGTAGCTGGGACCCTTGGGATTGTCAAACATAGGAAGATCTTCAAAGGTCAGTGGTTTATTTTTTTGCTATTTCTGACTTTTGTGACGCCTCTGCTTGTTTGGAAAATGTTTTTAATGCTGGTGTATGAGGTGCGCTGTCCTCAGATAATCCGTCCTCAGCTTTTGCCGTAAATCCTTTTTGAAATCTGACAAAGTGCCTGGATTAACAAGAAGTTAAGCTTTTAAATGATGTATGACACTTTTATTTTCATTAATGTTTATTATTACAATTTTTGTATTTTGAATTTCGCGCTCTGCAATTTCACCGGATGTTGTCGAGACTAGCGTCCCACCTAGCCCAAAGAGGTTTTAAAGGTCTTACTCACATCGGCTGCGGAGAGTGTGATCATACAATAGCTGATGCTCTCATATATGCTTCAGTGTTACTTGCCTCGAAGCGATTATAGAAGTAATTTAGCTCGTCTGGTAGGCTCGTGTCATTGAACAGCAGCTGTGCTTCGCTTTGTAGTCTGTAATAGTTTTCAAGCACTGCCACATCCGACCAGCGTCGGAGCCGGTGTTGTATAATTCAATCTCAGTCCTGTGTTGACGCTTTGCCTGTTTGATGAGTCGTCTGAGGGCATAGCGGGATTTCATATTAGCTTCTGGGTTAGAGTCCCGCTCCTTGAAAGCGGCAGCTTTACCCTTTAGCTCAGTGCAGATGCTGCCTGTAATCCATGGCTTCTGGTTGGGGTACGTACGTACGTACAATCACCGTGGTTCATTAAAGTCCCTGGATGAGTGTTTTCCTGTTTGCTTATGGCCGTATACAGCTCACTGAGTGCCTTCTAGTGCCAGCATCGCTAAGGTGGTGGTATATAGACAGCTATGAAAAATACAGATGAAAACTCTCTAGGTAAATAGTGTGGTCTACATCTTATGATGAGATACTCTACCTCAGGCGAGCAAATCCTTGAGACTTCCTTAGATTTCGTGCATCAGCTGTTGTTTACAAATATACATAGACCGCCAACCCTTGTCTTAGCGGAGGTCGCTGTTCTATCTTGAAGAAGAAACCATTTAAACCCGCTAGCTGTATGTTATTTATGTCGTCGTTCAGCCACGACTCGGTGAAACATAAGATATTACAGTTTTTACTGTCCGTTTGGTAGGATATACGTGATCGTAGTTTGTCTATTTTAGTTTTGATTGATTGTACGTTGGCTAATAGGACCGATGGTAAAGGTAGATTACCCTCTCGGCTATGGATCCTTACAAGGCACCTTCGTCCACGATGCCTCCGTCTCTTTCTCTTGCGAATGACGGGGACGAGGGCCTTGTCCGTCCGAATCGCTGAAGAAAAAGTATTCCTCCTGTCTCTCTCTCTCTCCTGCCGTTCATCTCTCTCTCCTACCTTTCATTCCTCTCTCTCCTCTAGGTGTCCTGCCTCTCTCTCTCCTACCTTTCATCTCTCTCTCTCTCTCTCTCTCTCTCTCTTACCTTTCATCTCCCTCTCTCTCTCCTACATTTCATATCTCTTTCTCTCTCCTACCTTTCATTCCTCTCTCTCCTCTAGTGTCCTGCCTCTCTCTCTCCTACCTTTCATCTCTCTCTCTCTTACCTTTCATCTCCCTCTCTCTCTCCTACATTTCATATCTCTTTCTTTCGCCTACCTTTCATCCCTCTCTCGCCTACCTTTCATCTCCTTCTCTCTCCCTCTCCTACCTTTCATCTCCTTCTCTCTCCCTCGCATACCTTTCATCTCCTTCTCTCTCCCTCTCCTACCTTTCATCTCCATCTCTCTCTCTCCTACCTTTCATCCCTCTCTCTCTCTCCTATCTTTCATCTCCTTCTCTCTCCCTCTCCTACCTTTCATCTCTCTCTCTCCTCTAGTTGTCCTCCCTCTCTCTCTCCTACCTTTCATCCCTCTCTCTCTCCTACCTTTCATCCCTCTCTTTCTCCTCTAGTTGTCCTCCCTCTCTCTCCTACCTTTCATCCCTCTCTCTCTCCTACTTTTCATCTCCCTCTCTCTCTCTCCTCTAGTTTTCCTCCTCTCCTCCACCTCGGCCGTCTTTCTCCTTCCTCTTGTAACGGAGCTAGTGAATAGTATGAATAACCACACGTTAGATACCTAAAGATTTGAGCTAGTCAATGCCTTGGCTTAAACTCAGTGAACTGAGTCTTCTAACGCCTAGGGCTTTAACTCTGTGTGCTTCTATAGTCATGTGGATTACAGGAGACTTGGGTTCCCTTATATGGGAACAAGATAACCTCTCTAATGTGGCACACCTGTTCTTAACTCAGGATTCACTTCCAGGCTGGCAAACTGGCTAAAGCTGACATTGAGACATGTGAGTTGGTTTTGATTGTTTCTCAATGTTTTAGTAAATGTACACTGATTATTTTTGGAGCTCATATCATCAAATGTTATACTCTCTCTTTCTCTTCCTCCTCTGCAGATGTCTGTCTGTCTGTCTGTCTGTCTGTCTGTCTGTCTGTCTGTCTGTCTGTCTGTCTGTCTGTCTGTCTGTCTGTCTGTCTGTCTGTCTGTCTGTCTGTCTGTCTGTCTGTCTGTCTGTCTGTCTGTCTGTCTGTCTGTCTGTCTGTCTGTCTGTCTGTCTGTCTGTCTGTCTGTCTGTCTGTCTGTCTGTCTGTCTGTCTGTCTGTCTGTCTGTCTGTCTGTCTGTCTGTCTGTCTGTCTGTCTGTCTGTCTGTCTGTCTGTCTGTCTGTCTGTCTGTCTGTCTGTCTGTCTGTCTGTCTGTCTGTCTGTCTGTCTGTCTGTCTGTCTGTCTGTCTGTCTGTCTGTCTGTCTGTCTGTCTGTCTGTCTGTCTGTCTGTCTGTCTGTCTGTCTGTCTGTCTGTCTGTCTGTCTGTCTGTCTGTCTGTCTGTCTGTCTGTCTGTCTGTCTGTCTGTCTGTCTGTCTGTCTGTCTGTCTGTCTGTCTGTCTGTCTGTCTGTCTGTCTGTCTGTCTGTCTGTCTGTCTGTCTGTCTGTCTGTCTGTCTGTCTGTCTGTCTGTCTGTCTGTCTGTCTGTCTGTCTGTCTGTCTGTCTGTCTGTCTGTCTGTCTGTCTGTCTGTCTGTCTGTCTGTCTGTCTGTCTGTCTGTCTGTCTGTCTCTCTAGATATTTCTGTCCCTCCTTCTTTCCCTCTCACTCACACTTTAACACCCACAGGCTTCTGTCCCAAATGGCGCCCTATCCCTCATAGGGTCCTGGTCTAAAGTAGGGTACTACACTATATTATAGGGTGCATTGGGTCCTGGTCTAAAGTAGGGCACTACACACGGAATAGGGTACCATTTTGGACACAACCACATAAACATGTTGAGATGTGAGGACCCAGCAGGTATCCAGGACCCAGCAGGTATCCAGGAAGGACCCAGCAGGTATCCAGGAACGACCCAGCAGGTATCCAGGAACGACCCAGCAGGTATCCAGGAAGGACCCAGCAGGTATCCAGGACCCAGCAGGTATCCAGGACCCAGCAGGTATCCAGGACCCAGCAGGTATCCAGGACCCAGCAGGTATCCAGGAAGGACCCAGCAGGTATCCAGGAAGGACCCAGCAGGTATCCAGGAAGGACCCAGCAGGTATCCAGGAAGGACCCAGCAGGTATCCAGGACCCAGCAGGTATCCAGGAAGGACCCAGCAGGTATCCAGGACCCAGCAGGTATCCAGGAAGGACCCAGCAGGTATCCAGGAAGGACCCAGCAGGTATCCAGGAAGGACCCAGCAGGTATCCAGGAAGGACCCAGCAGGTATCCAGGACCCAGCAGGTATCCAGGTGACATACACTCTACCCCTTTCCCTGCTGTAGATATAGTTCCAAGGTGCCCTGCCCTCCTCCCTCAGGTAGGACATTTTCAATGTGTGTGTGTGTGTGTGTGTGTGTGTGTGTGTGTGTGTGTGTGTGTGTGTGTGTGTGTGTGTGTGTGTGTGTGTGTGTGTGTGTGTGTGTGTGTGTGTGTGTGCGCGTGCGTGTTTGTCTTGTCAATGAAATATGTATAAAAATAAACTACATTTCAATCGATTGAATCAATTTAATCAATGGTGGACATGCAAGATGGCGGCCTCCATGCACTTATGTCTCGTTTGCTAAATTTGTCGTATTGTAGCTCGTTATAAGCTACTATCTGCATGAGCACAGTTTAGGCCTGCATGATCTCAAGACGCTTGCAATATAAAAATAAATGGGATAAAGTTGATTGTGTTGATTGGTTGTTTTGAAAACTGTGGTCCCGTAGGCCTAGTTCTAAAACGATGACGTCATATCTGTAATTCTGACATCTCTCTAGACATAAACAGAGAGGAAGAGGCAAAGCGAGAGGGTTTACTCACGTCAAAATCTATCCATGATAAGCAGATCGCCAGCCTTCCCGCCTTTGGGACAACAACTCCCATTGTTAGGACAGAGACAAGACCATCTAGTCATTATTGAGTGTCTTACTTTGACTTTCTGTTTTCCTCCGTAATGAGATACCTAGGCCACAAGGTGGCGCCAAACATCAGTCCTTTCACCTCAGCTTCACTACAAGGATCAACTGGAGATACTGTAAGAGGTGTCTGAGCAGTTTTCGTCTAATATAAAGATCTGAAAGTGATTAATAAAAGTGGTCTGAAAAAGTACCAGGTTAAAATGTATTAAAAACACAAGATACATGGAGGTAAAAAAACCACAGCCAGAAAAGCAATGCCTTAATGTTCAACCTAGGCCAACATATTAATATATTACATCATTAAACAGTAACCCAGGGGCGCAACTTTGGTTTTACAAGTGGGGGGGGGGGGGACGTAATTATTATTATTTGTCCAGTCGGAAAAACACTCCAAACAGCCCCCGACTGCTCGGAGGCAGTATCACATTCCAATGATAAAACTGGGGAGGACAAAAATACAATGTCCCCCCCCCCCCTGTCCCCAGCGAAAGTTGCACCCCTGCCTGAGCAACCTAATAGGTATTCTAACCAGTGTTTCTCAATATGCATACTACCGTACTTCACACTCTCATGCTACAGTACGTACGTGTGCATTCTCCGATCTTGAGGACGTTCTTGTGAGGACCAGAGTGTGGGGAATGCATAAAGCAAAACCTTTGAGAAGTACTCGCACCTCCCCTACTGTATTACCTTGTGCTTCCCCTCCTCATTCACTGAAACCTCCAGCCAGAACAACGGCAGCAAAGCAAATATTTTACTTCATAATTATCAGCTAGATGTGTGAATCGTAATAATCTAGCTAGCCAGCTAGTTAAACAGGCAACAATTACCTAAAACAAATATTATACTAGATATATTTAAATTCTTCGTGGGTAGCTAGCTAACAATTATTTGTGGCTATCTGGCTAGCTAGTACAGTACTAGTAGCTAGCTAACAATTATGTGTGACTATCTGGCTAGCTAGTACAGTACTAGTAGCTAGCTAACAATTATTTGTGGCTATCTGGCTAGCTAGTACAGTACTAGTAGCTAGCTAACAATTCTTTGTGGCTATCTGGCTAGCTAGTACAGTACTAGTAGCTAGCTAACAATTCTTTGTGGCTATCTGGCTAGCTAACAGTACTAGTAGCTAGCTAACAATTCTTTGTGGCTATCTGGCTAGCTAACAGTACTAGTAGCTAGCCAGTTAGCCCTATTGACTTACAGTGGTAGAAAAAGTACTCAATTGTCATACTTGAGTAAAAGTAAAGATACCTTAATAGAAAATGACTCAAGTAAAAGTCACCCAGTAAAATACTACTGGAGTAAAAGTCACCCAGTAACATACTACTGGAGTAAAAGTCACCCAGTAAAATACTACTGGAGTAAAAGTTACCCAGTAAAATACTACTGGAGTAAAAGTCACCCAGTAAAATACTACTGGAGTAAAAGTCACCCAGTAAAATAATACTGGAGTAAAAGTCACCCAGTAAAATACTACTGGAGTAAAAGTCACCCAGTAAAATACTACTGGAGTAAAAGTCACCCAGTAAATTACTACTGGAGTAAAAGTCACCCAGTAAATTACTACTGGAGTAAAAGTCACCCAGTAAATTACTACTGGTGTAAAAGGCACCCAGTAAAATACTACTGGAGTAAAAGTCACCCAGTAACATACTACTGGAGTAAAAGTCACCCAGTAAAATACTACTGGAGTAAAAGTCACCCAGTAAATTACTACTGGAGTAAAAGTCACCCAGTAAAATACTACTGGAGCAAAAGTTAAAAGTATTTGTTTTTAAATAGACTTAAGTATCAAAAGTAAAAGTATAAATCATTTAAAATTCCTTATATTAAGCAAACCAGACGGCACATTTCAAATCAAATCAAATTGTATTTGTCATGTGCGCCAAATACAACAAGTGTAGACCTTACAGTGAAATGCTGAATACAACAGGTGTAGTAGACCTTACAGTGAAATGCTGAATACAACAAGTGTAGACCTTACAGTGAAATGCTGAATACAACAAGTGTAGACCTTACAGTGAAATGCTGAATACAACAAGTGTAGTAGACCTTACAGTGAAATGCTGACTTACAAGCCCATAAACAAACCATTTATTTTAGATGTTTTGTTTTTAATTGACGGATAACCAACGGCACACTTCAACACTCAGACATTATTTACAAACAAAGCATTTGTGTTTAGTGAGTCCGCCAGATCAGAGGCAGTAGGGATGACCACAGATCTTCTCTGTTCAGTGAGTCCACCAGATCAGAGGCAGTAGGGATGACCACAGATCTTCTCTGTTCAGTGAGTCCACCAGATCAGAGGCAGTAGGGATGACCACAGATCTTCTCTGTTCAGTGAGTCCACCAGATCAGAGGCATTAGGGATGACCACAGATCTTCTCTGTTCAGTGAGTCCACCAGATCAGAGGCAGTAGGGATGACCACAGATCTTCTCTGTTCAGTGAGTCCACCAGATCAGAGGCAGTAGGGATGACCACAGATCTTCTCTGTTCAGTGAGTCCACCAGATCAGAGGCAGTAGGGATGACCACAGATCTTCTCTGTTCAGTGAGTCCACCAGATCAGAGGCAGTAGGGATGACCACAGATCTTCTCTGTTCAGTGAGTCCACCAGATCAGAGGCAGTAGGGATGACCACAGATCTTCTCTGTTCAGTGAGTCCACCAGATCAGAGGCATTAGGGATGACCACAGATCTTCTCTGTTCAGTGAGTCCACCAGATCAGAGGCAGTAGTGATGACCACAGATCTTCTCTGTTCAGTGAGTCCACCAGATCAGAGGCAGTAGGGATGACCACAGATCTTCTCTGTTCAGTGAGTCCACCAGATCAGAGGCAGTAGGGATGACCACAGATCTTCTCTGTTCAGTGAGTCCACCAGATCAGAGGCAGTAGGGATGACCACAGATCTTCTCTGTTCAGTGAGTCCACCAGATCAGAGGCAGTAGGGATGACCACAGATCTTCTCTGTTCAGTGAGTCCGTCAGATCAGAGGCAGTAGGGATGACCACAGATCTTCTCTGTTCAGTGAGTCCGTCAGTTCAGAGGCAGTAGGGATGACCACAGATCTTCTCTGTTCAGTGAGTCCACCAGATCAGAGGCAGTAGGGATGACCACAGATCTTCTCTGTTCAGTGAGTCCGCCAGATCAGAGGCAGTAGGGATGACCACAGATGTTCTCTGTTCAGTGAGTCCGCCAGATCAGAGGCAGTAGGGATGACCACAGATGTTCTCTGTTCAGTGAGTCCACCAGATCAGAGGCAGTAGGGATGACCACAGATCTTCTCTGTTCAGTGAGTCCACCAGATCAGAGGCAGTTGGGATGACCACAGATCTTCTCTGTTCAGTGAGTCCGTCAGATCAGAGGCAGTAGGGATGACCACAGATGTTCTCTTGATAAGTGAGTGAATTGGACCATTTTCCTGTCGAAATGTAACGAGTACTTTTGGGTGTCAGAGAAAATGTGCGGAGTAAAAAGTATATTATTTTATTTAGGAATGTAGTGAAGTAAAAGTCAAAGTTGGCAATAATATAAATAGGAAAGTACAGATACACAAAACAATGACTTATTAAGTAGTACTTTAAAGTGTATTTACTTAAAAGTACTTCACATCACTGTTGACTTATTATGGACTTACTATCTACTGTACATATGCAGGTAAACATGCCAAAATTAACACAGTGTGTATTTATTAACGTATCAAGATAACAAGGTAACTAACTTATGAGACGTGAAGAGTCAACATTTCATTCTGAAGTCAGAGTTCATTTCACTTGCTTCAGCTCACATAATCAATGTCATTGATTTCATGACATTTTTCATTTTGTTTTTACCCCCCACCCATCCCCCAAGTTATGATGTTGTAATTCTACACATTTTGCAATGGGGTGTAGAGAAAATGCTGTAAGTTTAAAGCAAGTTTGCTGAAATTCGTAACATTTTGCCATAGGATGGAGAGAGATGTTTACAGTTGTTACTGTAATATCTGAGTGAAATTGACTAACAAAATCAATGGGGGAGGCCCCAGGTGGTAATTTGGCCATGATTACTACAAGTTTAAATAGCTGGCTACTAGACTAATTTACCAAGCTAAAAAATGCTCGCTGACATGGGCTAACTGAGTGACTATCAGTGATTGAAATAACGAGAAAAACTGCAATGTGCAAACGAATTTGAAATTGTACATTGTGTATTCTACTAGTCTAACTCGCAACCGTAAACAACAGACGGGAGGGGAGTTCCCGGGGGAGGTCCCCGTCCCTGGCCTAGTCATTACTGTTCTACCGAGTTCAACAGATGAGGCGGGGAGGCCACACCAGGTGACCAACCGACAGTGAAGCCTACGCGTTAGATAATCTTCGCGCAGGTCTGTGCTGTCCATGTGACTCTGGAGCGCGGTGTGTGTTTGTGTGCGTGTTATCCGCTTACAGGGGCTCTCAACGCAAAGCCCCTGTCATCTTACTCGCGTTGCTGCTTGCTCATTCCCGATGTGCCAACTGGAGAGAGAAGAGAAGCGACGTTAGTTGTTTGAACCGTTAAGGGGAAAACGTTAGGAGAGCCATGGCGAACCCAGGACAAAAAGTGGTGCTAATCACCGGTTGCTCCTCCGGGATCGGACTAAGGATGGCGGTGATGCTCGCTAAGGACGAGAAACAGCGCTATCACGGTAAGAGAGTAACCTCCAGGGCCTTCAGGAAGTATTCACGCACCCTTTGACTTGTTCCACATGTTGTGTTACAGCCTGCATTTAAAATGTATACCGTTTAGATGTTTGGTCACTGGCCTACACACAATATCCCATCGTGTCAAAGTGGAATTATGGATTTTTAAATTGTTACAAATTAATACAAAAAAAGTGAAAAGATGAAGAGTTTTGGGTCAATAAGTGTTCAGTCCCTTTGTTACATCAACCCTAAATAAATTCAGGAGTAAAAATGTACTTAACAAGTCACATAATAAGTTGCATGGACTCACTCTGTGTGCAATAATAGTGTTTAAACATGATTTTTTTTTAAATAAATCCCTCATTACCTGTAAAGTCCCTCAGTCGAGCAGTGAATTTCAAACACAGATTCAACTACAAATGAATTCACCCTTCAGCAGGACAATAACCGATACAAATGAATTCACCCTTTCAGCAGGACCATAACCGATACAAATGAATTCACCCTTTCAGCAGGACCATAACCGATACAAATGAATTCACCTTTCAGCAGGACCATAACCGATACAAATGAATTCACCTTTCAGCAGGACAATAACCGATACAAATGAATTCACCCTTTCAGCAGGACCATAACCGATACAAATGAATTCACCTTTCAGCAGGACCATAACCGATACAAATGAATTCACCTTTCAGCAGGACAATAACCGATACAAATGAATTCACCTTTCAGCAGGACAATAACCGATACAAATGAATTCACCTTTCAGCAGGACAATAACCGATACAAATGAATTCACCCTTCAGCAGGACAATAACTGATACAAATGAATTCACCTTTCAGAAGGACAATAACCGATAGCCAAGGCCAAATCTACACTGGATTTGTTTCCCAAGAAGACAGGGAATGATGCTGAGTGGCTGAATCACAGTTTCCACTTAAACCTATGGCAGAACCTGAAAACGGTTGCCTAGCAATGACCATAAACCAATTTGACAGCACTTGAAGAATTTAGAAAAGAATAATGTGCAAAAATGTTGCACAATCCAGGCATGGAAAGCTCTTAGAGATTTACCCTGAAACACTCCCAGCTGTAATCGCTGACAAAGATGCTTCGACAAAGTGTTGATCAGGGGTGAGAATAATTATGTAAATGAGATGTTTCTGTGTTAAATTTTCGATAAATATGCAACATTTTTCTCAAAACATGTTTTCACTTTGTGACTATGGCGTATTGTGTGTAAATGGGTGAGCGAAAAAAAAAAGATTGAACCCATTTTGAGTTCAGGCTGTAACACAGAAAAGTGTGTGTGTGTGTGTGTGTGTGTGTGTGTGTGGTGTACAGCAGCCTAATGGTGACGATGCTGTTGGTAGGTTATTAAGTCCAAATAGTCCAATATATTGGGTTATAAAAACCTGTAGTCTATGATTTATCTCCATAAAAAACATGATTTATGGTTAAAAGTAGTGCACTATGTAGGGAATAGGGTGGACTATGTAGGGAATAGGGTGGACTATGTAGGGAATAGGGTGCACTATGTAGGGAATAGGGTGCACTATGTAGGGAATAGGGTGCACTATGTAGGGAATAGGGTGCACTATGTAGGGAATAGGGTGCACTATGTAGGGAATAGGGTGCACTATGTAGGGAATAGGGTGCACTGTGTAGGGAATAGGGTGCACTATGTAGGGAATAGGGTGCACTATGTAGGGAATAGGGTGCACTATGTAGGGAATAGGGTGCACTATGTAGGGAATAGGTTGCACTATGTAGGGAATAGGGTGCAATGTGACACTTACACAGCAGGTTAACACTTACACAGCAGGTTAACACTTAAACAGCAGGTTCCAACACTTACACAGCAGGTTCCAACACTTACACAGCAGGTCAACACTTACACAGCAGGTCAACACTTACACAGCAGGTCAACACTTACACAGCAGGTCAACACTTACACAGCAGGTCAACACTTACACAGCAGGTTAACACTTACACAGCAGGTTCCAAC
Source organism: Oncorhynchus kisutch (assembly GCF_002021735.2). Classification (NCBI taxonomy): domain Eukaryota; kingdom Metazoa; phylum Chordata; class Actinopteri; order Salmoniformes; family Salmonidae; genus Oncorhynchus; species Oncorhynchus kisutch. Next base: position 8,540,447 of record NW_022261978.1, on the reverse strand, counting down.
ACTTACACAGCAGGTTTCAGCACAGTACCAGTCAACAGTTTGGACACACCTACTCATTCCAGGGTTTTTCTTTATTTTTTACTATTTTCTACATTGTAGAATAATAGTGAAGACATCAAAACTATGAAATAACACATATGGAATCATGTAGTAACCAAAAAAGTGTTAAACAAATCAAAATATATTTTCTGTTTGAGATTCTTCAAATTAGCCACCCGTTGCCTTGATGACAGCTTTGCACACTCTTAACCTTCTGGAAGTGTCTGTGCGTGGAAACGTTCTGCTTTACTCCAACCCCTGCTAAAGACTCACATACACATCAACTACATAGCAGGTTATAACACTGGTACACAACACACATCAACTACATAGCAGGTTATAACACTGGTAAACAACATACATCAACTACATAGCAGGTTATAACACTGGTAAACAACATACATCAACTACATAGCAGGTTATAACACTGGTAAACAACATACATCAACTACATAGCAGGTTATAACACAGGTACACAACATACTAGAGGTAGACCGATTATGATTTTTCAACGCCAATACTGATTATTGGAGGACCAATAATTGGAGGCGATTAATCGGCCAATTTTTATATTTTATTTGTAATAATGACAATTACAACAATACTGAATGAACACTTATTTGAACTTAATATAATACACCAATAAAATCTATTTAGCCTCAAATAAATAATGAAACTTTAAATGTGGTTTTTAAATAATGCAAAAACAAAGTTTTGGAGAAGAAAGTAAAAGTGCAATATGTGCCATGTAAGAAAGCTAACGTTTAAGTTCCTTGCTCAGAACATGAGAACATATGAAAGCTGGTGGTTCCTTTTAACATGAGTCTTCAATATTCCCAGGTAAGAAGTTTTAGGTTGTAGTTATTATAAGAATTATATGATTATTTCTCTCTATACGATTTGTACTTTGACTATTGGATGTTCTTATAGGCACTATAGTATTGCCAGTGTAACAGTATAGCTTCCGTCCCTCTCCTCACCCCTACCTGGGCTCGAACCAGGAACACATCGACAACAGCCACCCTCGAAGCAGCGTTACCCATGCAGAGCAAGGGGAACAACCACTCCAAGTCTCAGAGCGAGTGACGATTGAAACGCTATTAGCACGCACCCCGCTAACTAGCTAGCCATTTCACATCGGTTACACCAGCCTAATCTCGGGAGTTGATTGGCTTGAAGTCATAAACAGCGCAATGCTTGAAGCATTGTGAAGAGCTGCTGGCAAAACGCATGAAATTGCTGTTTGAATGAATGCTTATGAGCCTGCTGCTGCCTACCATCGTTCAGTCAGACTGCTCTATTAAATCATAGACTTAATTATAACATAATAACACACAGAAATACGAGCCTTTAGGTCATTAATATGGTCGAATCCGGAAACTATCATTTCGAAAACAAAACGTTTATTCTTTCAGTGAAATACGGAACCGTTCCGTATTTTATCTAACGGGTGGCATCCATAAGTCTAAATATTCCTGTTACGTTGCACAACCTTCAATGTTATGTCATAATTACGTAAAATTCTGGCAAATTAGTTCGCAACGTGCCAGGCGGCCCAAACATATATCCTGACTCTGCGTGCAATGAACGCAAGAGAAGTGAAACAATTTCACCTGGTTAATATTGCCTGCTAACCTGGATTTCTTTTAGCTAAATATGCAGGTTTAAAAATATATACTTGTGTATTGATTTAAATAAAGGCATTGATGTTTATGGTTAGGTACACATTGGAGCAACGACAGTCCTTTTTCGCAAATGCCATCGATTATATGCAACGCAGGACACGCTAGATAAACTAGTAATATCATCAACCATGTGTAGTTAACTAGTGATTATGATTGATTGATTGATTGTTTTTTAAAAGATAAGGTTAATGCTAGCTAACAACTTACCTTGGCTTCTTACTGCATTTGCGTAACAGGCAGTCTCCTCGTGAGGCAGGTGGTTAGAGCGTTGGACTAGTTAACCGTAAGGTTGCAAGATTGAATCCCTGAGCTGACAAGGTAAATATCTGTCGTTCTGCCCCTGAACAGGCAGTTGACCCACTGTTCCTAGGCCGTCATTGTAAATAAGAATTTGTTCTTACCTGACTTAGTTAAATGAAGAAAAAATAAATAAATAAATAATAATAATAATAAAAAATTGGCCAAATCGGTGTCGAAAACTACCCTAATTAATCGGCCATTCTGATTAATCGGTCGACCTCTACAACATACATCACTTACATAGCAGATTATAACACATAGCATGGTTACATGATTGTCTGTCTGCAGTCTGGGCTATGTAAGGCTCTGTGTACGTAAGAGTGTGTCTGCAGTCTGGGCTATGTAAGGCTCTGTGTACGTAAGAGTGTGTACGTAAGAGTGTGTACGTAAGAGTGTGTACGTAAGAGTGTGTACATAAGAGTGTGTACATAAGAGTGTGTCTGCAGTCTGGGCTATGTAAGGCTTTGTGTACGTAAGAGTGTGTACGTAAGAGTGTGTCTGCAGTCTGGGCTATGTAAGGCTTTGTGTACGTAAGAGTGTGTACGTAAGAGTGTGTCTGCAGTCTGGGCTATGTAAGGCTCTGTGTATGTAAGAGTGTGTGTGTGTAAGTTACACATCATGGTTATTATGTCTCATCCCTGCTTAACCTGAGACCAATCAGTAAGAGTAGTAGCATTACCACTGCTCTCAGTGTCCTAATGCCTGGTGGATAATACCTAAACCTCCAGGAGGGGCCCTGCCTGGGCCGCTTACTGCCCCACTTAGAGGCCTCATCCTGGGCCGCGGGCGAGCCAGAGGGTGGGGTGGGATGGGTATTCTTGGTGCTGTCGGGTGAGTGCTAACGCTAAGCTAGCCCCATAATAAGATCAGCCCACAGTGCCAGGGCTAAATCAGACAGCAGACACGTGAGGTACAGGTAGTTCAGGGCCGTCTGGCTGCTATCTATAGAATAGTATAACACAGTGTTTTTTAATCCTGGTTCTGAGGGGCGAACATGTTTATGTTTTAATCCTTAACACTATTCAGTTGAATCCCACTAATCAACACATCGTTAAACCTTTCATTAGTGGAATCAGGTGTTACTCAGAACCATGTGGTATAAGGTAGGGACATATAGATGTATAGAGTAGTATAGGATACTCAGAACCATGTGGTATAAGGTAGGGACATATAGATGTATAGAGTAGTATAGGATACTCAGAACCATGTGGTATAAGGTAGGGACATATAGATGTATAGAGTAGTATAGGATACTCAGAACCATGTGGTATAAGGTAGGGACATATAGATGTATAGAGTAGTATAGGATAGTACAGGATACTCAGAACCATGTGGGGCATATTAAACCTGTACAGGGTTAATTGTTATGTATATAGTAGTATAGGATACTCAGAACCATGTGGAATATATTAACCTGTATAGGGCTAATTGTTATGTATATAGTAGTATAGGATATTATAGGATACTCAGAACCATGTGATACACACAGTTAGATGTAGACCAGCGGTACGCAACCTGTGGTCCGTGGACTGTTGCCGGCCCCTGGGATGATACTGAGCGGTCCATCAGATAGTTAACTGACAATGATTTAGTTATACGGGGCGGCAGGTACTGCCGGTTCGAATCCCGGGGTCTGACGGGACCCATGAGTTGCTGGAATCAAATCCCAGATGCCATTGCCTGTCGTTGTGCCCTTGAGCAAGGCACTTAAAACCCCCACAACTGCTCCACGGGCGCCCAGTGTGGCAGCCCCCTGCTCCAACCTCTCCAACCTGTATACAGGTGTCCTATCTTAATTTGATCACTCTGTTTTCGCAGAGAATTTTCCTGCACTGCAGAAAATTCTTAATTTGATATTTTTGGGGGGCTTCTAAAGTTCGTAATTTCCACTGTAAAATCTCTGAATGTATCAACTCCTACAAACATGTCTATTAATCATAATCCACATAATAATTCAAATGTCCTGTTGCTGCAGGATTGTTTTCCTGCTGTGAGAAACTAGTCAAATTAAAATGTAACATCTTTTTGTGTCTTTCAGAGGGGTTGGGATAAAGTGGGTTGGTGAATGGTGGTGAATGGTGAATAAAAGGATCGCCATAATTTGATGTAGCTAAACGGTCCTTGGACATCAACTCATCCTCCTTCCTTCTCTCTAACCTTAAGGCTACCTGCCTATTACCTTCTCCCTGAATGAACTGTCATATGAACAGCATAATGTGCTACAAGTAGAGACCGACCTGGAAAAGGTCTCCATAAAGAGGGAGAGGGGAGAGGGGGAAGGTCTCCATAAAGAGGGAGAGGGGAGAGGGGAAAGGTCTCCATAAAGAAGGAGAGGGGGAAGGTCTCCATAAAGAGGGAGAGGGGAGAGGGGGAAGGTCTCCATAAAGAGGGAGAGGGGGAAGGTCTCCATAAAGAAGGAGAGGGGGAAGGTCTCCATAAAGAGGGAGAGGGGGAAGGTCTCCATAAAGAAGGAGAGGGGGAAGGTCTCCATAAAGAGGGAGAGGGGAGAGGGGGGAGGTCTCCATAAAGAAGGGGAGGGGAGAGGGGGAAGGTCTCCATGAAGAGGGAGAGGGGAGAGGGGGGAGGTCTCCATGAAGAGGGAGAGGGGAGAGGGGGGATGTCTCCATAAAGAGGGAGAGGGGAGAGGTCTCCATAAAGGGGGAGAGGGGGGAGGTCTCCATAAAGAGGGAGAGGGGAGAGGGGGGAGGTCTCCATAAAGAGGGGAGAGGGGGGAGGTCTCCATAAAGAGGGAGAGGGGGAAGGTCTCCATAAAGAAGGAGGGGGGGGAGGTCTCCATAAAGAAGGAGAGGGAGAAGGTCTCCATAAAGAAGGAGAGGGAGAAGGTCTCCATAAAGAAGGAGAGGGGGAAGGTCTCCATAAAGAGGGAGAGGGAGAAGGTCTCCATAAAGAGGGAGAGGGGAGAGGGGGAAGGTCTCCATAAAGAGGGAGAGGGGGAAGGTCTCCATAAAGAAGGAGAGGGGGAAGGTCTCCATAAAGAAGGAGAGGGAGAAGGTCTCCATAAAGAAGGAGAGGGAGAAGGTCTCCATAAAGAGGGAGAGGGGAGAGGGGGAAGGTCTCCATAAAGAGGGAGAGGGGGAAGGTCTCCATAAAGAAGGAGAGGGGGAAGGTCTCCATAAAGAAGGAGAGGGGGAAGGTCTCCATAAAGAAGGAGAGGGGGAAGGTCTCCATAAAGAGGGAGAGGGGGAAGGTTTCCATAAAGAAGGAGAGGGGAGGGAGAAGGAAGGAAAGGGGGAGGGAGAAGGAAGGAGAGGGGGAGGGAGAAGGAAGGAGAGGGGGAGGGAGAAGGAAGGAGAGGGGGAGGGAGAAGGAAGGAAAGGGAGGGAGGAGGAGGGGGAGGGGGAAGGAAGGAGGAGGGGGAGGGAGAAGGAAGGAGAGGAGGAGGGAGAAGGAAGGAGAGGGGGAGGGAGAAGGAAGGAAAGGGAGGGAGGAGGAGGAGGGGGAGGGGGAAGGAAGGAGAGGAGAGAGGTGAGAAATAGCTACAAAGATTAACAATAGTAAATTCAGTCCTTTGGGAATATGATTATTATTATTATTATTATTATTATCATAATGTCTTATAGAATGTTTCCCCCCTGCTCTTTCCTCTCCTCACCTCTCAACATACACATTCCACACAAACACACACACAATAGTAAACCCCACCCACCCACACTCACACAAATAATATAAACATTCCATACTCGAACATGCACTTACATGCAGGGTTTGTAACTTCTGTCTAACACCAATGTATTACACACACTTAAGTGCTCAATTTCTGTTTACTCATTATCAGGTTTAATCCAGTGAACTCTGTTTGACCCTTCTCTCTCTCTCTCTCTCTCCCTCTCTCTCCCTCTCTCTCCTCTCTCTCTCTCCCTCTCCCCTCTCTCTCCCTCCCAATCTCTCCCTCTCCCCTCTCCTCTCTCTCCCACCCCCTCTCTCTGTCCCACCCCCTCTCCCATCTCCTCTCCTCTCTCCCACCCCCTCTCCTCTCTCCTCTCCTCTCTCCCACCCCCTCTCCTCTCCTCTCTCCCACCCCCTCTCCTCTCTCCTCTCCTCTCTCCCTCCCCCTCTCCTCTCTCTCTCCCCTCTCTCTCTCCAGTCATTGCCACCATGCGAGACCTGAAGCGTAAAGACAAGCTGGTGGAGGCAGCAGGTGATGCGTATGGGAAGAGCCTCTCTCTAGCTGTGTTGGACGTGTGTACGGACGAGTCAGTCAAACAGTGTATCGACGGAATCAAGAACAGACATGTCGACGTACTCAGTAAGGAACAACCTACTATTACACAGTACTCAGTAAGGAACAACCTATTACACAGTACTCAGTAAGGAACAACCTATTACACAGTACTCAGTAAGGAACAACCTACTATTACACAGTACTCAGTAAGGAACAACCTATTACACAGTACTCAGTAAGGAACAACCTATTACACAGTACTCAGTAAGGAACAACCTATTACACAGTACTCAGTAAGGAACAACCTATTACACAGTACTCAGTAAGGAACAACCTATTACACAGTACTCAGTAAGGAACAACCTATTACACAGTACTCAGGAAGGAACAACCTATTACACAGTACTCAGTAAGGAACAACCTATTACACAGTACTCAGTAAGGAACAAGCTACTACACAGTACTCAGTAAGGAACAACCTATTACACAGTACTCAGTAAGGAACAACCTATTACACAGTACTCAGTAAGGAACAAGCTACTACACAGTACTCAGGAAGGAACAACCTATTACACAGTACTCAGTAAGGAACAACCTATTACACAGTACTCAGGAAGGAACAACCTATTACACAGTACTCAGTAAGGAACAAGCTACTACACAGTACTCAGGAAGGAACAACCTGTGTGATCTATGGACTTCTCTGAAGGCGTCCCAAATGGCACCCTATTCTCTACGTTCTCAGGAAGGAACAACCTGTGTGATCTATGGACTTCTCTGAAGGCGTCCCAAATGGCACCCTATTCTCTACGTTCTCAGGAAGGAACAACCTGTGTGATCTATGGACTTCTCTGAAGGCGTCCCAAATGGCACCCTATTCTCTACGTTCTCAGGAAGGAACAACCTGTGTGATCTATGGACTTCTCTGAAGGCGTCCCAAATGGCACCCTATTCTCTACGTTCTCAGGAAGGAACAACCTGTGTGATCTATGGACTTCTCTGAAGGCGTCCCAAATGGCACCCTATTCTCTACGTTCTCAGGAAGGAACAACCTGTGTGATCTATGGACTTCTCTGAAGGCGTCCCAAATGGCACCCTATTCTCTACGTTCTCAGGAAGGAACAACCTGTGTGATCTATGGACTTCTCTGAAGGCGTCCCAAATGGCACCCTATTCTCTACGTTCTCAGGAAGGAACAACCTGTGTGATCTATGGACTTCTCTGAAGGCGTCCCAAATGGCACCCTATTCTCTACGTTCTCAGGAAGGAAACAACCTTTGTTTTTATGACGCAAGGCAACACTTCTGTCATAACAAAAATCTATAAACCAGAGCCATCTAGGACACTGTCAACGTCTAAAATACTATGTACTGTCGTAGGTTCTCAACTATACTACACATATCTCCCTCCATCCTGACTTTAACCATTAGGGATAAACCATGCAAAACTGACCTCAGTTCAGATCATAGTTCATTGAGAGACTGGAGAGGCCACAGTAAAACTGACCTCGGTTCAGATCATAGTTCATTGAGAGACTGGAGAGGCCACAGTAAAACTGACCTCGGTTCAGTGGCCATATGTATGAAGCGTCTCAGACTAAGAGTGCTGATCTAGGATCAGGTCTTATTCATTGTCTTCTAGAAGGCAACATTTATCCTAGATCATCGCTCCTTAGATGCTTGATGTATACCAGGGGTACTCAACTCCTCAGTGGTGTAAAGTACTTATAAATACTTTAAAGTACTACTTCAGTATAAATACTTTAAAGTACTACTTCAGTATAAATACTTTAAAGTACTACTTCAGTATAAATACTTTAAAGTACTACTTCAGTATAAATACTTTAAAGTACTACTTCAGTATAAATACTTTAAAGTACTACTTCAGTATAAATACTTTAAAGTACTACTTAAGTAGTTTTTGGGGAGTATCTGTACTTTACTTTACTATTCATATGTTTCACAACTTTTACTTCATTACTAAAGAAAATTATGTATTTTTTACTCCATACATTTTCCCTGACACCCAAAAGTACTCGTTACATGATGAATGCTTAGCAGGACAGGAAAATGGTCTAATTCACCCAGTTATCAAGAGAACATGCCTGGTCATCCCTACTGCCTCTGATCTGGCTGACTCACTAAACACACGTTTCGTTTGTAAGTTATGTTGGAGTGTTGGAGTGGTGGAGTGGTGGAGTGGTGGAGTGTTGGAGTGGTGGAGTGTTGGAGTGGTGGAGTGGTGGAGTGTTGGAGTGTTGGAGTGGTGGAGTGTTGGAGTGGTGGAGTGTTGGAGTGTTGGAGTGGTGGAGTTGTGGAGTGGTGGAGTGTTGGAGTGGTGGAGTGTTGGAGTGGTGGAGTGGTGGAGTGTGGAGTGTGCCCCTGGCCCCTGGCTATCCGTAAAGAAAAAATAAATGTTGCCATCTGCTTTGCTTAAAATAAGGAATTTGAAATGATTTATACTTTTACTTTTGATACTTAAGTATATTTAAAACCAAATACTTTTAGACTTTTACTCAAGTAGTGTTTTACTGGGTGACTTTCACTTTTACTTGAGTAAAAGTAAAGATTCCTTAATAGAAAAGGACTCAAGTATGACAACTGGGTACTTTATCCACCACTGCAACTACTATTTGAGAAGGTCCGGTCACACACATTTCCTAGGTGGCAAAGGTCCTAGGTGGCAAAGGTCCTAGGTGGCAAAGCTCCTAGGTGGCAAAGCTCCTAGGTGGCAAAGGTCCTAGCTGGCAAAGGTCCTAGCTGGCAAAGGTCCTAGCTGGCAAAGCTCCTAGGTGGCAAAGCTCCTAGGTGGCAAAGCTCCTAGATGGCAAAGGTCCTAGCTTGCAAAGGTCCTAGGTGGCAAAGGTCCTAGGTGACAAAGGTCCTAGGTGACAAAGGTCCTAGATGGCAAAGTTCCTAGGTGGCAAAGGTCCTAGGTGGCCAAGGTCCTAGGTGGCCAAGGTCCTAGGTGGCCAAGGTCCTAGGTGGCCAAGGTCCTAGGTGGCCAAGGTCCTAGATGGCCAAGGGATATTGTCATTCATCAGCCTGGTGCATTCTACTAGTACAACTCACAACAGCAGTAAGTTGAAAGCCTGACTGAGTTCCTAAAAAGTAGGGACCCGTATTTACCCCTTTCTGGATCCGGATCTGAACCGCGGTCCGCCAGTTGAGTATGGCTGATATGTACTATACAGGCCCTGGTCAGAGACCGGGATAAAGCCTGGTTATAACTCAGTGTAGTGAGAGACCGGGATAAAAGCCTGGTTATAACTCAGTGTAGTGAGAGACCGGGATAAAGCCTGGTTATAACTCAGTGTAGTGAGAGACTGGGCTAAAGCCTGGTTATAACTCAGTGTAGTGAGAGACCGGGATAAAGCCTGGTTATAACTCAGTGTAGTGAGAGACTGGGCTAAAGCCTGGTTATAACTCAGTGTAGTGAGAGACTGGGATAAAGCCTGGTTATAACTCAGTGTAGTGAGAGACTGGGCTAAAGCCTGGTTATAACTCAGTGTAGTGAGAGACTGGGCTAAAGCCTGGTTATAACTCAGTGTAGTGAGAGACTGGGATAAAGCCTGGTTATAACTCAGTGTAGTGAGAGACTGGGATAAAGCCTTAGGTTATACTGCCACCCGGTGGTGACTACTGGAACACAACTGAAGAGACGAGAGTGCTCTGATCACCTATGTGAACAGGGGTGTCACTCTTTCCTTCTGGTTTCCCTATTCCTTCCTCTCTCTTCTCCCTCCCCCTCTCTACCTCTTTTCTCTCTCTCCTCCCCCCTCCTTCTCCCTCTCACCTCTCTCTCCCCATCCTTCTCCTTTCCACTCGTTCCCACGTATCTCGCCCCCTCTTTCTCCCTCTCATCCCTCTCTCCCACTCCTTCTCTCTTCCACTCCCTACCACCTCTCTCTCCCTCCTCCTCCTTCCGCCTCTCCCTCCTCCTTCCTCCCACCTCTCCTTTCCTCCTCCTCCCTCTCACCTCTCTCTCCCCCTCCTTCTCCCATTCTCCTCCCTCCCACCTCTCTCTCCCCCTCCCATCCACTCCCTCCCACCTCTCTCTCCCCCTCCTTCTCCCATCCTCCTCCCTCCCTCCTCTCTCTCCCCCTCCTTCTCCCATCCACTCCCTCCCACCTCTCTCTCCCCCTCCTTCTCCCATCCTCCTCCCTCCCTCCCACCTCTCTCTCTTTCTCTCCCCCTCCTTCTCCCATCCTCCTCCCTCCCTCCTCTCTCTCCCCCTCCTTCTCCCATCCTCCTCCCTCCCTCCTCTCTCTCCCCCTCCTTCTCCCATCCACTCCCTCCCACCTCTCTCTCCCCCCTCCTTCTCCCATCCTCCTCCCTCCCTCCCACCTCTCTCTCTTTCTCTCCCCCTCCTTCTCCCATCCTCCTCCCTCCCTCCTCTCTCTCCCCCTCCCATCCACTCCCTCCCACCTCTCTCTCCCCTTCCTTCTCCCATCCTCCTCCCTCCTCTCTCTCTCTCTCTAGTTAATAATGCAGGTATAGGTCTGGTGGGACCGGTGGAAAGCATCAGTATAGCTGAGATGAAGAGTGTGTTTGAGACCAACTTCTTCGGTGTGATCCGGATGATCAAGGAGGTGATGCCAGATATGAAGAAGAGGAAGGGAGGACACATCATAGTGGTCAGCAGTGTCATGGGACTACAGGGTACGGAACTATGCTTTATAGATTGATTGGTTGATTGATTGGCTGATTGGCTGATGTGAAAAAGAGGAGGAGATACACATCATAGTGGTCAGCAGTGTCATGGGACTACAGGGTACGGACCTATGCTTTATTGATTGATTGATTGATTGATTGATTGATTGATTGATTGGCTGATGTGTATCTCCTCCTCTTTTTCACATCATAGTGGTCAGCAGTGTCATGGGACTACAGGGTATGGAACTATGCTTTATAGATTGGTTGATTGATTGATTGATTGATTGATTGATTGATTGATTGATTGGCTGATGTGAAAAAGAGGAGGAGATACACATCATAGTGGTCCAAGCGATATGTGGCAAATGTGATATGTTCACTTTCTAACAAAAGCAGGGAACTCAGTACACTTGTACAGTTTGAGGCCCTGAACATTTTCAGATATGGAGGCATTGCAAAAACGCCTCCTGGCGGCCGTGGCGGCCATTTTATATTCTGCCACAGAAAAGGTGATGTCTACATCTATGTTTTGATGGTGAAGGATGACAATGGTTCCGTGTACAACATCATAAACGGATCAGAATATGATATAATGGTGGACTTTTATGTAATGGTGAAGCCATGTGAAGAAATTCAATGTAAATCGCCTGTTTCGTAGAATATTATGTCTGTTGTTCATTTGAAAATTGGATGAAACTAATTTCTTTATGTTTTTTTTTTTACATAATGCTTGTCAGCAGATGTGGTAGTAGTTGGGATCCTGATGAAATACTGCTCTCTGATCTCAGGTGTCGTGTTTAATGACGTGTATGCTGCCTCGAAGTTTGCCATGGAAGGGTTTTGTGAGTGTCTGGCTGTACAGCTGCTCAAGTTTAACGTCACGTGAGTCTCTCTAACACAGCTTCTCCCATCCACTCCCTCCCACCTCTTTCTCCCCCCTCCTTCTCCCATCCACTCCCTCCCACCTCTCTCTCCCCCCTCCTTCTCCCATCCACTCCCTCCCACCTCTCCCTCCCCCCTCCTTCTCCCATCCACTCCCTCCCACCTCTCTCTCCCCCCCTCCTTCTCCCATCCACTCCCTCCCACCTCTCTCCCCCCCCCTCCTTCTCCAATCCCTCCCACCTCTCTCTCCCCCCTCCTTCTCCCATCCACTCCCTCCCACCTCTCCCTCCCCCCTCCTTCTCCCATCCACTCCCTCCCACCTCTCTCTCCCCCCTCCTTCTCCCATCCACTCTCTCCCCCCTCCTTCTCCCATCCACTCCCTCCCCCCTCCTTCTCCCATCCACTCCCTCCCCCCTCCTTCTCCCATCCACTCCCTCCCCCCTCCTTCTCCCATCCACTCCCTCCCACCTCTCTCTCTCCCCTCCTTCTCCCATCCACTCCCTCCCACCTCTCTCTCTCCCCTCCTTCTCCCATCCACTCCCTCCCACCAGTAGCTATGGTTTCCTAAATTAATGTCTTTATTTTTTAATTTAATATGTATATTTTGTCGGGGCGGACCAATTAAAACATACGATTAAAAACATGATTTCTCTTCTGTCCTTCTCCCCCTCTTTCTTTCTTTTCTCTCTCCTTCTCCCCCTCTTTCTTCTCTCTCTCCTTCTCCCCCTCTTTATTTTCCCTCTCCTTCTCCCCCTCTTTATTTTCCCTCTCCTCCTCCCCCTCTCTCTTTTCCCTCTCCTTCTCCCCCTCTTTCTTTCTTTTCTCTCTCCTTCTCCCCCTCTTTCTTCTCTCTCTCCTTCTCCCCCTCTTTATTTTCCCTCTCCTTCTCCCCCTCTTTATTTTCCCTCTCCTTCTCCCCCTCTTTATTTTCCCTCTCCTTCTCCCCCTCTTTATTTTCCCTCTCCTCCTCCCCCTCTCTCTTTTCCCTCTCCTTCTCCCCCGCTTTCTTTCTTTTCTCTCTCCTTCTCCCCCTCTTTCTTCTCTCTCTCCTTCTCCCCCTCTTTATTTTCCCTCTCCTTCTCCCCCTCTTTATTTTCCCTCTCCTTCTCCCCCTCTTTATTTTCCCTCTCCTCCTCCCCCTCTCTCTTTTCCCTCTCCTTCTCCCCCTCTTTCTTTCTTTTCCCTCTCCTTCTCCCCCTCTTTATTTTCCCTCTCCTTCTCCCCCTCTTTCTTTTCCCTCTCCTTCTCCCTCTTTTCCCTCTCCTTCTCCCTCTTTTCCCTCTCCTTCTCGTCCTCTTTATTTTCCCTCTCCTTCTCCCCCTCTTTATTTTTCCCTCTCCTTCTCCCCCTCTTTATTTTCCCTCTCCTTCTCCCCCTCTTTCTTTTCCCTCTCCGTCCTTCTTTCCCTCCTTCTCGTCCTCTCCCTCTTCCCTTTCTTTCTTTCTTTCTTTCTTTCTTTCTTTCTTTCTCTCCCTCCTCTCCCCTCTCCTCTCCTCTCCCTCTTTCTCTCCCTCTTTCTCTCCCTCTTTCTCTCCCTCCTCTCCCCTCTCCTCTCCCTCTCCTCTCCTCTCCCTCCTCCTAGTATGTCTATGATAGAGCCAGGCCCGGTCCATACAGAGTTTGAATCGAAGATGATTCAGGACGTCCGTCAGAAAGAGTTCCCTGGGGCCGATGCCGATACCGTCAACTACTTTAAAAACGTCTACCTGCCCTCCTCTGTCGACATCTTTGAGACGCTAGGACAGACCCCTGATGACATCGCCAGGGTTAGTCCACCTGCCTGAGTGTGTGTCTGGCCTACTCTCTTTACTCTCTCTCTTCCCCCCCTCTCTCTTTCTTTCTTTCTCTCCCTTTCCTCCCCCAGCAGTGCACTAACTAGTCTCTCTCTCCTTCTCTTCCTCCCCCAGCAGTGCACTAACTAGTCTCTCTCTCCTTCTCTTCATCCCCCAGCAGTGCACTAACTAGTCTCTCTCTCCGTCTCTTCCTCCCCCAGCAGTGCACTAACTAGTCTCTCTCTCCTTCTCTTCCTCCCCCAGCAGTGCACTAACTAGTCTCTCTCTCCTTCTCTTCCTCCCCCAGCAGTGCACTAACTAGTCTCTCTCTCCTTCTCTTCCTCCCCCAGCAGTGCACTAACTAGTCTCTCTCACTCTCCTGTAGTGTACTAAGAAGGTGATTGAGCAGGGCAGTTCTGCACGGTTCCGGAACCTTACCAACCCGCTGTACACGCCCATCGTGGCACTGAAGTATGCAGACGAGACGGGCGGCCTGTCGGTGCACGCCTTCTACCATATGTTGTTCAACCTGGGGCCCCTGATGCACGTCAGCATGAAGGCTATGCAGTACCTGACCTGTGGATGTCTACGCTCCAGGACCATCTCCCCTAACTAGACATGGACACACACACACACACACACACAGACAAGTGCCAGGCACACAGAGACACACACACACACTAGTATGCAGTACCTGACCTGTGGATGTCTGCGCTCCAGAACCATCTCACCCAACACACACGGAGAGTCAAGACACACACTGTAAAGACAAACTCAAAACCCCCCCTGCAGTTTTAAAGTGTTCCTCCCTCTGTGAGCTGCCATACTTTGTACTGTTTGTTTTGATAGAAGCAGGACCTACAGAAGGTGAAATGTAACCTCTCTGTCTGTCTAACATAGTATCTATACATACATAGTCTATCTTGTGTGTAATACATGTCATTTTGAATAGAATGGATCGGCTCTATTTTGACATTAAAAGCTCTTTCTACCTTCTTGAGAAGTCCCCGATTTATATTGGAACAACAATATCAAATCAAATGTATTTATATAGCCCTTAGTACATCAGCTGATATCTCAAAGTGCTGTACAGAAACCCAGCCTAAAACCCCAAACAGCAAGCAATGCAGGTGTAGAAGCACGGTGGCTAGGAAAACATTCCGTTACTGTTGTCATGTTCCTTAATTATGGATTTGGGGAATTTTTTCATAATAGCTGTTTTGGTCGTTAAGATGTAATATATTTGTATGATTATTCAACCTGAAAGAAAAGACATCAGTGAAATTGAGATGAATGCAATGTGTAGTCGCTCCGGTAAACCACAAGATGGCACTATCGACACGTAAATCAATTACAAACAGTTTGAGTGAAGACTGCTTTCTTTGATCAGTTTGGAACCGTGATTAACTGCCAAAATGATCTTCAAGCCAATTCACATATGATCTGGGACTGGGTAAAATATAATGTTATCCTGCCCTAGCTAAATAAAGGTTAAATAAAATATAAATCCTATTCAGAAAGAAATATTAAATGAATTTGCGCAATATGCGCAGCCACGACGGTCTTGAGCACACAGATCTGTATTCTCGCGGGAACAGCTCATATCTCGTTCTGTTAAAACAGGGCAAACAACAGCAGCAGCGGGCAACTTTCAAAATCAAGTGTGAAGGTAAAATCAAACTTTATCATTTTCTATAACGTTTCCAAATACAACAAACACAATTTAATAGTCGGATTATTTGTCCACGTTCACCCGATCAACATTGATTAGTCTATTGATCTAGCTAGCTTGCTAACTAGCCTTTAGTAAACACGCTGTGGGCGCGCAAGATGGCGGTCAGTGTAGATCATTTGTTTTGGTAGTTGAAGGAATTATTGGATTTCTTTACCCAAATATGACCATTTGGTAGTTCATTTCTACGGTGATAAACCCCGTATGAATATGGTTTAGTTTGTTTACCAAAGTAATTGATTACGTTCTGCAAGTTTTCCACCTATAAAAACTAAGTTTCCGACACTACTAGATAGCCAGATAAGCTTGCTAGCTCAAAAACTAGTTTGTAGAACGCACATGGAAACTTCCAGAACCAAAAGGAAAGAAATGGGGAGATCGTCAGATGGACAGTTAACCACAAAAGATGGTGTGGTTGTGGGCACTCCTCTTCAGAATGTAACTGTGGGGGGGGAAATACTCCAATGGGTGATGAAAATATGGTATGGACCACAATACTCACAACTTGAGCCCCTCTAGTCCCCAGCTCAGGCCGTTACCTTACGACCCCGGCACTCCAGTCAAGCCCCAGGGGGAAAAGATGAGAGCCAAGAGGGCATGTCACTTATTGAGATGCAATTGTGGTAACAATATCTGGTTATCATATGACAACAACCACTCTGCAGGTGTAGCAGTTTTAAGAGGTGCATTTAAAGGGAAGGTCGTCAGTAGTAAGACTCACCACTGCAGGTGTAGCAGTTTTAAGAGGTGCATTTAAAGGGGAGGTCGTCAGTAGGAAGACTCACCACTCTGGACGTTGGTTCATTTTAACAGTGAATTTCAACAGTGAAAAGTTTTTATTAGGGAATATTTATGCATCCAACAACAAACAAAACAACGGGATATTATTTCAAGAATTTGAAGAAGAGACTCATAGAGTTATATGTGTATTTCAGGATTTCAAAATTATCTTAGGTGGAGATTGTAAATCTTTATCTAATGTGATGATTGACACATACCCCCCTCCTAACAGCATTGTTAATCCTGAGTTTAATAACCGCCGTCTTGGATTAGTTGATGTTTGGAGATCTAAATGTCCTGATAAAAAGCACTTCACTTGGAGTAACAAGGACATGTTCAGACAGTCAACAATTGACTTCTGGTTGATTTCTAATTCATTAGATAATTCTGTAGTGAAGGTATCAATTGAACCATCAAGTCTTATTGATCATAAAGTTATATTCTCATCTTTAAATATTAATGGATCTGAAGTTAAATCGAACCGGAGTTATTGGAAACTCAATAGTAGACTGTTGGAAGATGATAATTTCAAGATGGATGACAAAGATATTATACAAGACAATTGGAAGAAAGCCCAACTATTTAAGTCTTATGGGAAATATTGGGAATTCAGGAAGTGTGAAATAAGACAAACAGCCATGAAGAGAGGTAAAGAAATTGCTGAACTTAAAAGATTGAGGGAAGATAAACTTACTAAGGAAATACTTTCTCTAATCTCTATGGAGGACCTTGATGAAGAGGGAAAGGCTCAGTTATTCTCTTTACAACTAGAAATGGATGAAGAGAAAGCAAAAGAGGCATTTGTAAGATCAAGAAGGAGATGGTTGGAGGAAGGTGGTGAAAAAATACAAAATCATTTTACAATTTAGAAAGAAAAAATTCTAAATGTACATCTTTTCATAAGCTTAATATAGATGTCACAGAAAATGAAATCCCAAAAGATGTTTCAAAAATGTTTCAGAATTCTATGGTAACCTTTATACCAGTCATGCCTGCCCTACTAACAACATATCTGCCTTTCTAGGACTCTGTCAAAGACTATGCAAAATGTATAGATGAAGACTTCCAAAAGTCTTGTGATCAAATTATTTCTATCAATTAAATAAAAAATAAATCGGCAGGTTAAAAGAACAAATCTCCAGGGAATGATGACATAATCAGTGAATTCTATCAATATTATCAGAAGGATATTATTTAATTTATGTTTCATGTTTTTAAGGAGGCAATTGATTTAGGGGTCCTGCCTGTTTCTATGACACAAGGCCTCATTTCTGTAATACCCAAACCAAACAAACATTCTATGATGTTAAGACAATTGGAGATTATTGAATTTATGTTTCATGTTTTTAAGGAGGCAATTGATTTAGGGGTCCTGCCTGTTTCTATGACACAAGGCCTCATTTCTGTAATTACCCAAACCAAACAAACATTCTATGATGTTAGACAATTGGAGACCAAATCACATGAATGAACAATGATGCAAAGATACTTGCATCCATCTTTTCAGAAAGACTTTTTTTTTAAAAGGTCTTGACCAAATCATTGATGAAACCCAGTCTGGTTTTATGAAGGGCAGACATGTATGTAATAGTATTCTACTAGTATTGGACTTGATAGACGACAATGAGCACATTATGGAAGATAACTTTATTTTATTTGTAGATTTTACACGGCATTTGATACAGTTGAACATTATTTTCTTTTTGAGACTCTTCAATTTTTGGGTTTTGGTCAATATTTTCAAAATGTAATTAAGACACTTTACAATAATAGTAACAGCTCTGTTAAATTATCCCATGGAACTTTACAGAGATTCGATGTTAGACGTGGAATTAAACAAGGATGCCCAATTTTCTCCTTTCTTATTTTTATTGGTGACACAAGTTATGGCACTTCGTATAAATAAGGATAGTTTTAGGGGTATTCGGATACAAGACAAAGAGATCAAATATTGACCAATTGGCTGACGACACCAGCATTTAAAATCTAAAACAGATCATAATGAAGTCAGGAAAGCTGTTGAGGGTATTAATGCCTTCCACACATGTATCACGTTTATCTCTGAATATCAGGAAATGTGAATTATTTTTGTGGAAAAGATGTGACTTAAACTCAGTAATGTAATATCCCTGTAAAAGATGTGATCACATATCTTGGTATTACAGTTAGCAAAGATCAGAAAGAAATCAAATTTTCTCTCCTTTTGTAGAGGACATTGGAAAGAGATTTAACTCCTGGTTATTAAGAGATCTTTATCTGGGCGTGTACCTTTATCACAGTCTGAAGGTCCAGATGAGTTCATACCTCCCTTGCCTTGGATGTTCCTCTGTCAGTAACTACAGTGGTTGATACTAAATGATTTAACTTCATATGGAGGAATAAAGCTCATTATTTTAGAAAAGCGGTTAAATGTATCACCCAAGGTGAGGGAGGGTTGAATACTCTGGATTGTAAAACCTCTAATATAATATTTAAGATTAAATGGATACAAAACTATTTAAGAAATAAGGATTGCATTTGGAATATCATCCCTAATTTAATATTCCAACAGATTGGTGGTCTAGAAGTCTTACTAAAATGCAACGTTGATTTGGGTAAAATCCCTATTAAGCTACAAACTTTCATTAACAAGTACTTCTAACTTGGAACCTCATGTACAAACACAATGTTTCCCTACATAGGTATACAATCTGGAACAATAAAGACATAAAATACAAAAACATCTTTATTGTTCCAGAACTGGTTTGACAACAACATTATTTGGGTGAAACAATTATTGAATAATGATGGACAACTATATGATTATCCAGAACTTATTAGAACACTCAATGTTACATTCACTCCTGAGGAGTATCAAATTGTTGTTAGAGCTGTCCCTAAAGGTGCTGTTAGAGCGGTCCCTAAAGGTGCTGTTAGAGCGGTCCCTAAAGGTGCTGTTAGAGCGGTCCCTAAAGGTGCTGTTAGAGCGGTCCCTAAAGGTGCTGTTAGAGCGGTCCCTAAAGGTGCTGTTAGAGCTGTCCCTAAAGGTGCTGTTAGAGCTGTCCCTAAAGGTGCTGTTAGAGCGGTCCCTAAAGGTGCTGTTAGAGCGGTCCCTAAAGGTGCTGTTAGAGCGGTCCCTAAAGGTGCTGTTAGAGCGGTCCCTAAAGGTGCTGTTAGAGCGGTCCCTAAAGGTGCTGTTAGAGCAGTCCCTAAAGGTGCTGTTAGAGCGGTCCCTAAAGGTGCTGTTAGAGCGGTCCCTAAAGGTGTTGTTAGAGCGGTCCCTAAAGGTGTTGTTAGAGCTGTCCCTAAAGGTGCTATTCTTCTTTTAGGAGAGTATAACAACACTCCAAGTGCAACTGTTGAGGGTTTTGTAGCCTCAATACAACTAGAAGACCTATAAATTTAATAATATGTATATATTTATTTATTTTACCTTTATAGGCAAGTCAGTTAAGAACAAATTCTTATTTTCAATGATGGCCTAGGAACTGTGGGTTAACTGCCTTGTTCAGGGGGAGAATGACAGATTTGTACCTTGTCAGCTCAGGGGTTTGAACTTGCAACCTTCCGGTTACTAGTCCAACGCTCTAACCACTAGGCTACCCTGCCGCCCCATATAAGGAAACTATGTCATGTAACTATGTCAATATGTTACTATTCCCTCTGCTAAAATGTACTGGAATGCAGCCCTAAGACAAGTGAACTGGAATGCAGCCCTAAGACAAGTGAACTGGAATGCAGCCCTAAGACAAGTGAACTGGAATGCAGCCCTAAGACAAGTGAACTGGAATGCAGCCCTAAGACAAGTGAACTGGAATGCAGCCCTAAGACAAGTGAACTGGAATGCAGCCCTAAGACAAGTGAACTGGAATGCAGCCCTAAGACAAGTGAACTGGAATGCAGCCCTAAGACAAGTGAACTGGAATGCAGCCCTAAGACAAGTGAACTGGAATGCAGCCCTAAGACAAGTGAACTGGAATGCAGCCCTAAGACAAGTGAACTGGAATGCAGCCCTAAGACAAGTGAACTGGAATGCAGCCCTAAGACAAGTGAACTGGAATGCAGCCCTAAGACAAGTGAACTGGAATGCAGCCCTAAGACAAGTGAACTGGAATGCAGCCCTAAGACAAGTGAACTGGAATGCAGCCCTAAGACAAGTGAACTGGAATGCAGCCCTAAGACAAGTGAACTGGAATGCAGCCCTAAGACAAGTGAACTGGAATGCAGCCCTAAGACAAGTGAACTGGAATGCAGCCCTAAGACAAGTGAACTGGAATGCAGCCCTAAGACAAGTGAACTGGAATGCAGCCCTAAGACAAGTGAACTGGAATGCAGCCCTAAGACAAGTGAACTGGAATGCAGCCCTAAGACAAGTGAACTGGAATGCAGCCCTAAGACAAGTGAACTGGAATGCAGCCCTAAGACAAGTGAACTGGAATGCAGCCCTAAGACAAGTGAACTGGAATGCAGCCCTAAGACAAGTGAACTGGAGCAAAGTTTAGTTGTTGTCTGATAAATATTGTATATCTAATAAGGTGAAAGGAGTATCATACAAACTCATTCATAGAATCTACCCTGAAAATACCTTTATTATACACAGATTTAAAATAGCTATTGATAACAAATGTCTATTTTGTGGTTGTGACCCAGAGACTCTTGACCATTTTGTTTTGGGACTGTTCTTATGTCAGAAGATTTTGGAGTGAGTTAGAAGATTAATGGAATGGAATGTCATATTATTGTACCAATATAAATCGGGGACTTCTCAAGAAGGTAGAAAGAGTTTTTAATGTCCAAATAGAGCCGATCCATTCTATTCAAAATGACATGTATTACACACAAGATAGACTATGTATGTATAGATACTATGTTAGACAGACAGAGAGGTTACATTTCACCTTATGTTGTACCTCTGTTTGTCTTATGTAGCAGACAAAGGCAGGCAACTACACAGGACAGACAGAGGTACAAGCATTTACCACAACTACACAGGACAGACAGAGGTACATGGTAAGCATTTACCACAACTACACAGGACAGACAGAGGTACATGGTAAGCATTTACCACAACTACACAGGACAAGATAGTATCTATACATACATAGTCATATGTTAGACAGACAGAGAGGTTACATTTCACCTTATGTTGTACCTCTGTTTGTCTTATGTAGCAGGCAACTACACAGGACAGACAGAGGTACATGGAATTTACCATGTTACATTTTTAAGAAATCGATGTAGTCGGAGCTGAACTCTACAGACCCTTGTCACTGTTTGACCCCGAGGAGAAGATTATCTTCAAAAACCCCCGTCATGGGGTCAATGACTGTTCTGTGTAATGTACTGGATCTGAGATTCGTGATTTAAGGGCTGGTCAGTAAGCTAAAGATAACCTAAATAATTCCTCCACATTGCTGTCGTTGCCATAGCAACGTGAGCTAGCTAGTTCCATTTTATTTGCAGGGATTCCTAGTGCATGGAATATTTAGCATGGTCTATTCCTTTATCATTTAGTGAAACTCACCTTTCACTTGTTGTGCTTCCTCTTTTGGATCCATCTCTAGTCTTCCATGTCTGTATCCAAGTCCACAGAGTCCCCAGGTTCTGACTGTGGTGTTCCAGCCCAGAGAAGTTCACAGCAGGGTCCAGAGATGGTCTCAGTGAAGCTGGAGGACTGCAGTCAAACACTGGAACTCAATGTGATTGTCAAAGAGGAATGGGAGGAGAGAGGAATCAAGGAGGAGAGAGAAGTCAAAGAGGAGGTGGAGAACAGAGAACTGTCTGCTCCAGACCAAGAGGAGGAGGAGGAGGAGGAGGCAGCAGTAGATAGTATCACTGACCCAGGTAAGTTCAGGTGTGGAGTACGGAGAGAGGTTGGTGCCTTGGTGTATTGCTTCTGCTGGCATCAAAAGTATTTTAAAGCCCCTTTCAATGTTTCCTTTCTGATTCTAACCTCATATATCTGTCCATATTCTCACAGGAGAGATCTCCAACCCAGGTTCAGACAGTGAGCCCAGTTCCACAGCATCAGGAAACCATAAACAACACAGACAGAGGAACTCAAGACAGAAACATCACCACTGCATGGACTGCTTCACTAGTTTCTGTGATCCAGAGGAGTTGAGAAGGCACACTTGTAGGCCAAGACCCTGCACAGACTGCAGAGACAGTTTTATTTGTCCAACTCACCTCATACAACACAAACAGACTCTCAAAACAAAGAAGCCTTACATGTGTGGTCAATGTGGCAAGAGATTTCAGACCCCAAGCACCTTGAAGACGCACCAACTTACTCACACAGGAAAGAAGCCTTTCCACTGCTCCCACTGTGGGAAGACTTTTGATTCATCATTGCATTTGAAGAGACACCATAAAATACACACAGGGGAGAAGCCTTTCCATTGCGGCCAATGTGGGAAGAGTTTCAGTGATGAAGGAAATCATAATAAACATCAGAGAATACACACAGGAGAGAAGACTTATCAATGTTCTGAATGCGGGAAGAGTTTCAATCAGTTATCACATTTAAAGGCACACCAACAAACTCACACAGGAGACAATCTTTTTCACTGCTCTCCGTGTGGGAAGGGTTTCAGTCTGTCATCTAATCTGAAGAGGCACCAGCTAATGGACAAAGATAAGCCTTACCACTGCTCTCATTGTAGGAAGAGTTTTAGGTTGGAAGGATGCCTTCAGAGTCATCAGAGAATACACAGTGGAGAGAAGCCCCACCACTGCTCCCAATGTGGGAAGAGCTTCAATCAAGCAGGAAACCTAAAGACACATCAGAGAGTACACAGTGGTGAGAAGCCGTACCACTGCTCCCAATGTGGAAAGAGCTTTAGTCGGGCAGGACGGCTAAATGAACACCTCAAATATCACACCGGAGAGAAGCCATACCACTGTGATCAGTATGGGAAGAGTTTCCATCAGGTAGGACATCTAAATAACCAACAAAGGATACACACGGGAGAAACCGTACAGCTGTGAACAGTGTGGAAAGAGATTCCATTGGGAAGGATACCTAAATAATCATCAGAGAATACAAAACAGGCGAGAAACCTTACCACTGCTCTCCGTGTGGGATGAGTTTCACTTGGTTATCGTCCCAAAAATATCACCGGTTAAAATGTCAGGGTCGTTCCATTACTACTATTATTATCCAATATAAAAATACATGTTCAGTGAGATGCCTTTTAATATAGGCCATTGTGAAATCAATAAATCCGGTCTTTAATGTAAACACTAAAGGCATGGATGGTTTTTCAAGTTTTCATAACAATTGGTCATCGGCATTTTTTGGACACCGATTTATCGCCGATTACATTGCATTCCATGAGGAAACTGCATGGCATGCTTGACCACCTGGTACGCGAGTGCAGTAGGAGCCAAGGTAAGTTGCTAGCTAGCATTAAACTTATCTTATAAAAAAAACAATCAATCTTCACATAATCACTAATTAACTACACATGGTTGATGATATTACTAGGTTAACTAGCTTGTCCTGCGTTGCATATAGTCGATGCGGTACCTTTTAATTTATCATCGAATCACAGCCTGCCTCACCAAGCGGGTGATGATTTAACAAAAGCACAATTGTTGCACGAATGTACCTAACCATAAACCTCAATGTACCTAACCATAAACATCAATGTACCTCACCAAAAACATCAATGCCTTTCTTAAAATCAATACAAAGAATTATATATGTTTCTTAAACCTGCACATTTAGTTAAAATAAATTAATGTTAGCAGGCAATATTAAACTAGGGAAATATCCATATTAAACTAGGGAAATATCCATATTAAACTAGGGAAATATCCATATTAAACTA
This sequence comes from Oncorhynchus kisutch, assembly GCF_002021735.2. Classification (NCBI taxonomy): domain Eukaryota; kingdom Metazoa; phylum Chordata; class Actinopteri; order Salmoniformes; family Salmonidae; genus Oncorhynchus; species Oncorhynchus kisutch. The sequence continues at coordinate 8,516,605 of NW_022261978.1, read as the reverse complement.
GGGAAATATCCATATTAAACTAGGGAAATATTAATATTAAACTAGGGAAATATCAATATTAAACTAGGGAAATATCAATATTAAACTAGGGAAATATCAATATTAAACTAGGGAAATATCAATATTAAACTAGGGAAATATTAATATTAAACTAGGGAAATATTAAACTAGGGAAATATCCATGTTAAACTAGGGAAATATCCATGTTAAACTAGGGAAATATTAAACTAGGGAAATATTAATATTAAACTAGGGAAATATCCATATTAAACTAGGGAAATATCCATATTAAAACTAGGGAAATATCCATATTAAAACTAGGGAAATATCCATATTAAACTAGGGAAATATTAATATTAAACTAGGGAAATATCCATATTAAAATATTAATATTAAACTAGGGAAATATTAATATTAAACTAGAGAAATATCCATATTAAACTAGGGAAATATTAAACTAGGGAAATATCAATATTAAACTAGGGAAATATCAATATTAAACTAGGGAAATATCAATATTAAACTAGGGAAATATTAAACTAGGGAAATATTAAACTAGGGAAATATTAATATTAAACTAGGGAAATATTAATATTAAACTAGGGAAATATTAAACTAGGGAAATATTAATATTAAACTAGGGAAATATCCATATTAAACTAGGGAAATATCCGTATTAAACTAGGGAAATATCCATATTAAAACTAGGGAAATATCCATATTAAAATATTAAACTAGGGAAATATCCATATTAAACTAGGGAAATATTAATATTAAACTAGGGAAATATTAATATTAAACTAGGGAAATATTAAACTAGGGAAATATCCATATTAAAATATTATTATTAAACTAGGGAAATATTAATATTAAACTAGAGAAATATCCATATTAAACTAGGGAAATATCAATATTAAACTAGGGAAATATTAATATTAAACTAGGGAAATATTAATATTAAACTAGGGAAATATTAAACTAGGGAAATATCAATATTAAACTAGGGAAATATCAATATTAAACTAGGGAAATATCAATATTAAACTAGGGAAATATCAATATTAAACTAGGGAAATATCAATATTAAACTAGGGAAATATTAATATTAAACTAGGGAAATATTAATATTAAACTAGGGAAATATCCATATTAAAACTAGGGAAATATCCATATTAAACTAGGGAAATATTAATATTAAACTAGGGAAATATCAATATTAAACTAGGGAAATATCAATATTAAACTAGGGAAATATCCATATTAAAACTAGGGAAATATCCATATTAAACTAGGGAAATATTAATATTAAACTAGGGAAATATCCATATTAAACTAGGGAAATATTAATATTAAACTAGGGAAATATCAATATTAAACTAGGGAAATATCAATATTAAACTAGGGAAATATTAATATTAAACTAGGGAAATATTAATATTAAACTAGGGAAATATTAATATTAAACTAGGGAAATATTAATATTAAACTAGGGAAATATTAAACTAGGGAAATATTCTTATTAAACTAGGGAAATATTAATATTAAACTAGGGAAATATCCATATTAAAACTAGGGAAATATCCATATTAAATTAGGGAAATATCCATATTAAACTAGGGAAATATTAAACTAGGGAAATATTAATATTAAACTAGGGAAATATCCATATTAAACTAGGGAAATATCCATATTAAACTAGGGAAATATCCATATTAAAACTAGGGAAATATCCATATTAAAATATTAATATTAAACTAGGGAAATATCCATATTAAACTAGGGAAATATTAATATTAAACTAGGGAAATATTAATATTAAACTAGGGAAATATTAATATTAAACTAGGGAAATATTAATATTAAACTAGGGAAATATCCATATTAAACTAGGGAAATATCCATATTAAACTAGGGAACTATTAAAATTAAACTAGGGAAATATTAATATTAAACTAGGGAAATATTAATATTAAACTAGGGAAATATTAAACTAGGGAAATATTAATATTAAACAAGGTGTCATGGGAATTATGACTCACACTTTGGTCGTCGGTTCTTACCATGCCCATTATTAAAATAGGATTTCCTGCATATAGAAATTAGTTTTTGTTTTCAACATTCATCACAGGTAACTTAAACTCTATTTTTATTCAAACAGTTGAGAGTATTTGTGTCTCCTAAGCAGACTTCTGTATCCTTGTCACTTCAGAGAGGTGTGTGTGTGTGTGTGTGATATTAATTTTACAGATGGCAGAGAAAAGCAGAGCACCAGTGTGGGACCATTACATTGAATTGGCACCAGGGAAAGCAAGGTGTCTTATTTGTGATAAAGATATAAGCATGGGGTCAGCAATGGCTAAATTCAAAAATACCACTAACCTGTGGAATCACCTTAAGAACATCCACCCAAACGCCCATAAGGAAGCAATGATGAAAAAAGCAAACGCAAATTCTTCACAAGGAAAAAGTGATACAGACACGTCACAGACATCGCAGGCTACACTCTTGCAACTGTTTAATAAACAAGCAAAATGGCAGGACAAAGACCCAAAATGGCAGGACAAAGACCCAGAATGGCAGGACAAAGACCCAAAATGGCAGGACAAAGACCCAAAATGGCAGGACAAAGACCCAAAATGGCAGGACAAAGACCCAAAATGGCAGGACAAAGACCCAAAATGGCAGGACAAAGACCCAAAATGGCAGGACAAAGACCCAAAATGGCAGGACAAAGACCCAAAATGGCAGGACAAAGACCCAAAATGGCAGGACAAAGACCCAAATGGCAGGACAAAGACCCAAGGGCGAAGAAGATGGATGAAGCAATTATTGAGATGATTGCCACTGACAACCAGCCATTCACAGTGGTGTCTGACGTTGGTTTTCAGCGGCTGATTACTCTTGCTGAACCCCTGTACAGGATCAAAGATGAAACATTCTTTCGCACAGAAATGCTAGATAAAACACATGAAAGAGTTGTGATGAAAGTGAAGAATCTGGTGGCACCAGGGAACGCTCCACACATGGCATTCACAACTGACTGCTGGTCAGGCACTACAGAGTCCCTGATGAGCCTTACTGGACATTTCATTGACGATGTCTGGACAAGAAAGCTGGTTGTGCTGAATGTCAAGACTATGACTGGATCACACGCAGGAAACTACATCAGAGAGATGTTTTTGACCACGTTAGAACACTGGGACATCCACACAGAACGTGTAGTGCTGGTCCTCAGAGACAGTGGGGCAAACATGATGAAAGGTGTGAGACTGGCAGAGCTTCCAGACTTCAGCTGCAGTGCACACACCCTACAGCTTGTAATCAACGACGGCCTATCCAGTCAGAGAGCTGTGCTAAACATTATTGCCATGCTGGAGAGCTGTTCAACTCACTTTGACCACTCTGTACTGGCCAAACAGAGGCTGAGGGCCATTCAGAAAGAGCTTGGCCTTCCCAAACACAGCCTCATCCAAACAGTTCAAACTCGCTGGAACTCAACACTACACATGTTGCAGAGGATGTTTGAACAGAGGCGTGCACTGAATGCGTATGCAGATGAATACGGACACATCAGCAGTTTGTCTGCTACACAGTGGGACATTGTCTCTAACCTAATTGAGACTCTGGCACCTATGGAGGAGGTGACCGTGGAGATGAGCCACTCCAACTCTACGGCAGCATGCATCATCCCCAGTGTGTCGGTGCTGAAGCTGATGCTGCAGCAGGAGGGTTCTTCTACTCAAGGCATCAACACTTTACGGAAGACCATGTTGGACAGTCTGACACGGCGGTTCTCCAAGGCCGAGGAGACAAAGTGCCTGGTCCTGGCGACTGTCCTGGATCCACGTTACAAGAGCTATGCCTTCGCCTCAGGGAGAGCACTAGAGAAAGCAAAAGAGTGGCTGAAGGAGGAGTCTGACCTACTAAGGAAACCGAATCCCAGAGCCACAGCAGAAAGGACGAGTGAAGAGGAGGACACAGATCAAGGTGCAAAAAGGCAAAGAGTCCAGATAGATCAGCCACCCAGTCTGGTGGACAGCCTCTACGCTAGAATCCTTGGAAGCCAACAGGGCAGGGCTGGAGTCCAGTGCAGTTTTGACATTGAGCTGGAGCGTTACCTCACAGAGCCTGTCATTGACAGAAAGAGCGGCTTGCCTTTGGAGTGGTGGAAGCAGAACGAGGACAGATTTCAGTCACTCGCTCCACTGGCAAAGAAGTTTCTCTGTCCTCCTTCTTCGGTCCCAAGCGAGAGAGTGTTCAGTGAGGTGGGGAACATTTATGATAAGTGGAGGAGCAGACTGACAGGGGACCAGGCAGACAAGCTCTGCTTTCTACACTACAACCTAAAACTTCTTAACTGGGATTATTGAAGACCCATGAAAGCTGGTGGTTCCTTTTAACATGTTGTTCTCATGTTATTTGAGACTAGATTGATTTGATGTATTCAGTTAAAATTAAAAGTGTTCATTGTTCATTCAGTATTGTTGTAATTGTCATCATTACAAATATATATATATAAATATATATATATATATTGGAGGATACAAAAGCCGATACCGATTCATCGGCCAATTGCCTGATGGACACAACGAGCTTTCATTCCCCCTGTCATAAGGGGATTGATGGCTGATTTAAAAAGATATCGCCAACCCTGCACTTAATCGCCACTTACCACAGTCATTGTTTTATTGAACCTCTTGAGATGGGAACACGTGTTTTTATGAAGTTGAACATGTGCTCTTTATGACATTATGTTCAAATTATGTGAAATCAAAAGTTTTGTTTTACCAATTTTGCACTTTGCAAAAGGCACCAAATTTGTGGAACGACCCACTGTATCCCTGCCCACTGTATCCCTGCCCACTGTATCCCTGCCCACTGTATCCCTGCCCACTGTATCCCTGCCCACTATATCCCTGCCCACTGTATCCCTGCCCACTATATCCCTGCCCACTATATCCCTGCCCACTGTATCCCTGCCCACTGTATCCCTGCCCACTGTATCCCTGCCCACTGTATCCCTGTCCACTGTATCCCTGTCCACTGTATCCCTGCCCACTGTATCCCTGCCCACTACCCTGCGTCACTACAGACCCGGGTTCGATCCCAGGCTGTGTCACAACCGGCCGTGACCAGGAGTCCATAGGGCGGCGCACAATTAGCCCAGCATCATCATTTCTGTCTATAATATACACTTTTGTGGGGAAAATACTTCTTATTGGCTGGGCCTAGCTCCCCAGTGGGTGGGCCTAGCTCCCCAGTGGGTGGGCCTAGCTCCCCAGTGGGTGGGCCTAAGCCCACCCATGACTGCTCTGCCTAGTCATATTTTTGTTTAGTATATTTGTCAGCGACAGAACAATTTTAAACATATTAATTAAAACTTGATCTTCTCCCTCGCCCTCTGACAGTTCCTAAAATAAAATTTGAGCACATTTCTGTAGAGTTGTGGGCAGAATGTTTCAATCTTTTGCAGTGACTTTTTCAAACGGAAACTGCAATAAGGAGCCATTCTGCAAGATTGGTTGTTTATTGAACAATTGAAAAGTAGCCTAAATGCTTCCTACAGCCAACGTTTATATGCAAAAGACAAATTGCTGTAATATTTAGTTTATCGATACATGATTGTGTTTCCATCTCCTGCCTTGGTATTGGCTCTGGGATTAACTAGACTAGGATGTCACGTTCCTATCGCTCAGCGATACTGTAGCCTACCCATATAAGTCCACTGTCAATTATTAGTCTACCGACCCATTTACTTTGGAGCATGGTTGGCTAATGACTGATCAGTGGATAAGTGGTAGGCTAATTAATGATAAATGGTAGCATGGTTGGCTAATGACTGATCAGTGGATAAATGGTAGGCTGATGAATGATAAATGGTAGCATGGTTGGCTAATGACTGATCAGTGGATAAATGGTAGGCTAATTAATGATAAATGGTAGCATGGTTGGCTAATGACTGATCAGTGGATAAATGGTAGCATGGTTGGCTATTGAATGAGCGATAGATAAATGGCTATTGTCACGTAGAGAAGGCCAGAAGGCTAAACTGGAAAACCTAACATCCTATCAAATAAAAAGATGGCAGAGCCGCAAAAGTACTTCTGTGCTTCAGGGTGTTTATTTACATGGTGAACCCAGAAGAAAAACAACAGTACTTCTGGGTGTTTATTTACATGGTGAACCCAGAAGAAAAACAACAGTACTTCTGGGTGTTTATTTACATAGTGAATCCAGAAGAAAAACAACAGTACTTCTGGGTGTTTATTTACATAGTAAATCCAGTACTTCTGGGTGTTTATTTACATAGTGAATCCAGAAGAAAAACAACAGTACTTCTGGGTGTTTATTTACAAAGTGAATCCAGAAGAAAAACAACAGTACTTCCATCCAAAGTATACATTATGGAGACAGCTTAAAAAACAATGCTGCCCCCATCAACAGTTCAACCCAAAATAGTCCCTCCTTTGAACTGAAAAAGGCTATTTTTGTAGGGGAAGCCCCTCCCATCAGAACATACCAAACACTAATTAATTAAGCAATTACCATCAAAGCCTAAATTTTCCATTCAGCTAAACATAATAAATTATATACATTGCAACACATTTCTCATGATACAATATACCAATATAACACATTTACACAATCACATCACTACTGACATGGAGTCTTCCAATATGCCCATTCACGTGAAAAAGCCATTCTGGATAGGCACTACAAAGCCAGCCCGATTCCCTAAACTCTGGTCCTTATCCCAGCATACCCGGAAGCTACAGAGACGGAGAGCGAGGAACAGAACCAAACAAACAACGTGCTCATCCATAACATTAATAAGTACAATAAACGTTGCTTAAATTAAACATGAACGCTTGTCTGTATATTATTTATACCATAAACTGTTACTGACGGGAGGTAATAATAGTGTGTAATGTATGTTCTAAGATCGCGAAGTTAACTTGTGTGATAATGGAGCAGGGAGGTGTGTGTGAGAGAGAGAGAGTGTGTGTGTGTCAAACGCTGCCAGTGACGGACTTCTCCGTCACAGCTATTGATTGAGCGATGGATAAATGGTAGCCTAACATTAGTTAGTGTAGCGGGAATAAACCAGTCATGTCAGAAAAGGAGAGAGAGACATGGCCTGCAATATGATTATGGTAGTCCTATATAATACAAATCTAATGAATAGGAGACATGCTGCTTTTGGTATTTATTAAGGATCCCCATTAGCCATGCTTTTGGTATTTATTAAGGATCCACATTAGCCATGCTTTTGGTATTTATTAACGATGCCCTTTAGCCATGCTTTTGGTATTTATTAAGGATCCCATTTAGCCATGCTTTTGGTATTTATTAACGATCCCCATTAGCCATGCTTTTGGTATTTATTAAGGATCCCCATTAGCCATGCTTTTGGTATTTATTAAGGATCCACATTAGCCATGCTTTTGGTACTTATTAACGATCCCCTTTAGCCATGCTTTTGGTATTTATTAAGGATCCCCTTTAGCCATGCTTTTGGTATTTATTAAGGATCCCCATTAGCCAAGGCAGCAGGTACTCTTCCTGGGGTCCAAAGAAGTATATAAGGCAAGTATAAAATACAACAGTACGTTTAACATTGGGGTGGCAGGGTAGCCTAGTGGTTAGAGCGTTGGACTAGTAAACGAAAGGTTTCATGTTCAAATCCCCAAGCTGACAAGGTACAAATCTGTCGCTCTGTCCCTCAACAGTTAACCCACTGTTCCTAGGCCATCATTGAAAATAAAAATTTGTTCTTAACTGACTTGCCTAGATAAAGGTAAAATATATGTATATTTTAAATTAAATTACACCACTACATATCTGCAATACATTTAGTACCACCATACACACACTATATATACACTATATATACAAAAGTATGTGGACACCTCTTAAAATGAGTGGATTTGGCTATTTCAGCCACGCCGTTGCTGACAGGTGTATAACACCGAGCACACAGCCATGCAATCTCCATAGACAAACATTGGCAGTAGAATATCCCTACTGAGAGCTCAGTGACTTTCAAAGTAGCACCGTCATTGGATGTCACCTTTTCAAACAAGTCAGTCAGTTTAATTTCCTACCCTGCTAGAGCTAAACCGGTCAACTGTAAGTGATTGTTATTGTGAAGTGGTAGGCCACACAAGCTCACAGAACGGGACCAGAGAGTGCTGAAGCGCGTAGCACGTAAAAATAGTCTGTCCTCGGAATGCAACATTCACTACCGAGTTCCAAACTGCCTCTGAAAGCAACGTCAGCACAATAACTGTTTGTCGTGAGCGTCATGAAATGGGTTTCCACGGCCGAGCAGCCGCACACAAGCCTAAGATCACCGTGTGCAGTACAAAGCTTTGGCTGGAGTTGTGTAAAGCTCAGCGTTATATGAAGTGATGAATTATGCAAGACCATATGGCAGTCCAATGGACTAATCTGTGCTTAGTGGATGCCAGGAGAACGCTACCTGCCCCAATGCATAGTCCCAACTATAACGTTTGATAGAGGAATAATGGTCTGGGCAGTTTTCATGGTTCGGGCCACTTAGTTCCAGTAAAGGGACATCTTAACACTACAGCAGACAATTACATTCTAGAGAATTCTGTGCTTCCAACTTTGTGGCAACAGGTATGATAATGGCCCCGTGCACAAAGCAAGGTCCATGCAGAAATGGTTTGTCGAGATCGGTGTGGAAGAACTTGACTGGCCTGCACAGAGCCCTGACCTCAACCCCATCGACCACACTTTGGGATGAATTGGAACGCCGACTGCGAGCCCTAATCGCCAAACATCAATGCCCGACCTCACTAATGCTCTTGTGGCTGAATGGAAACAAGTCCCTGCAGCAATGTTCCAACATATAGTGGAAAGCCTTCCAAGAAGAGTGGAGGCTGTTATAGCAGCAATGTTCCAACATCTAGTGGAAAGCCTTCCCAGAGGAGTGGATGCTGTTTTGGCAGCAATGTTCCAACATCTAGTGGAAAGCCTTCCCAGAAGAGTGGAGGCTGTTATGGCAGCAAAGCATATTAATGCCCATGATTTTGGAATAAGTGTCTCTACTTAGTTAAGTTGCGCAATGTACGCATTTAGCGCAGCCTTGGCGGTCTGGAGAACTCCCAATATGTATTCTCGCGGCGACAGCACATATCGCGTTCTCAAACAGGGTGGTCTCTAGCTAGCTAGCTACATCAAAAACAAGAGCTTTCAAAATCAAGTGTCAAGGTAAGATCAAGCTTTCTAACATATTCTATAACGTTTCCAAATACACAACATCATTTAGTTGTCGGATTATTTGTCCACGTCCACTGGATCAACGTTGTCTCAACAATTAGCCTATTGATCTGGCTAGCTACGTCGTTAGCTTGCTAACTAGCCATTAGAAGCTAACTAGCTATCAAAGCAAGTTTGTTGATTTTCAAGACGCTGTGTTGTGAATCACCATATTATTTGTTATCATACATTCTGAAATATATGAAGTGTGTATCGTTCATCTTTAAGATGACAAATCCATTGGTAACCCTGCTCAGCTAGTAAGTTAGCATGGCTAGCTAGGCCGTTTTGTTAGGTAGACAAGGTGGCTAACTTCATTTCAGTAACCATTGTTCATGTTTTGGCGATTACAAACTAAATGTCGGTTTTAGTTCTCCTTTGCTTTAAAGGGGCGATCAGCAGGTGCTACATCCGTTCTTGGACTTGTAAATTAATGATTATATATATATATATATACACCTCCATTGGTTCTTGAAGAATATAACTTGAAATGTCTCATGAGCTTAGTTTAACTGTTGCACCCCATCAGAACCCAAAATACAACCTTGTTTTATGCCAACGTTTGGGGGGAAAAAAAGACTATATAGCCTCAAAACATGGTTAAAACTATAATTTTGATAAAATGGATGGATTTGAATTTGAAAGTGGTTACATTTCTCCAGCCCCACTCCTCAGCTTTTCCCTGTACCAGGGGCGTGGAGTCCACTGTATTGTTTCTACTGATTGCCACTAAACTATATTGGCGTGATTTAGCTAGCAGTGGAGCGCTGTGTCTTCATAGACAGACTAATACCAGCCATACCTCACCAGACCTTAACAAAAGTTTCTGAACTTTTATTAGGGTAATATCTCAAGTCAAGTCATTGGGCTCCCGAGTGGCGCAGTGGTCTAAGGCACTGCATCTCAGTGCTAGAGGCGTCACTACAGACCCTGGTTCTACATGGCAATATGAATGTCCAATACGCACAGTAGACTGACTGGGGAGGTGATTTCTCACAATTAAAGTCCCTCAATTAGAGCTATGATGTTAAATATTTGTGTTATTTCTTCAGAATTGTAATCTGTGGGTGTCACACCATTTCGTAGACCCATGATCCATAGGTAAGGCTGTACATTGCAAGAAAAGCAGGCTATGCCCCCAATGCAATGTTGAAGTCTATACGTTCACAATGTGATTTCAACAGATTTTTTTGGGGAGGGGTCAAATTAACAACTTATTGTCTTGTTGGATTTATTTAACACCATTCCAAACTTGTTTAGCATTATTTTGTCCAATTGTGGCAGGATTCCACTATTTGCATGTTTGCATCAGTTCCTTTGGGGGACTTTTAATTTGAAGGTGAAACACCGATTCCACTATTGTTGCTCACTCTGTTGTTCATGACACACAAGTAGCTATAAAGCTATCATTACCTTCTCCATGGCAACGTTAGCTTGCTAGATACATTTTAAAGCAGAGATTCCTAGTACATACATTTTGCATGGTTTATCCCTTTTATTATGGATTTTGTGAAAATCACCTTTCACGTGTTGTTCTTCCTCTTTTGAATCCATCTGTAGCCTTCCATGTCTGAACAGAAGTCCCCAGGTTCTGGTTGTGGTGTTCCAGCCCAGAGAAGCTCACAGCAGGGTACAGATGGTCTCAGTGAAGCTGGAGGACTGTAGTCAACCACTGGAACTCAATGTGATAGTCAAAGAGGAGGAGGAGAGAGGAATCAAGGAGGAGAGAGAAGTAAAAGAGGTTGATCAGAGAGCAGTCAAAGAGGAGGTGGAGGAGAGGGAAGTCAAAGAGGAAGTAGAGATGGCAGTCAAAGAAGAGCATGAGAGAACAGTCAAAGAAGAGCATGAGAGAACAGTCAAAGAAGAGCATGAGAGAACAGTCAAAGAAGAGGAGGTAGTAATAAATATCAAAGAAGAGGTGGAGGAAAGATCAGTGAAAGCAGAAGAGAACAAGGAAGGAGCTGCTCAACATCTAGGAACTAAAGAAGTAGATAGTATCAGTGACCCAGGTAAGTTCAGGTGTGGATTACACAGAGAGGGAGGTGCCTCGGTGGCCCCAGGGGATTCCAGAACTATTACTACTCCTGGTTACTATGACTAAATGATTCCAGAACTATTATAGTGCTTCTGCTGGCATCAAGTCTTTTAAAGCCTCTTGTTAGCATTGATGTTACTCTTCAATAACACAAACTCCCTGTTAGCATTGATGTTAATCTTCAATAACACAAACCCCCTGTTAGCATTGATGTTACTCTTCAATAACACAAACCCCGAAGCAAATCAGGGGGGGGCAATAGGTTTATTCTTATTAAAAGAGGACAAACTGTGCAGGGAGGTAGATGTTCATTCTCCCCTGTCCTCAGTGATTCTCTCCACAGAACAAAGGGACATGATGTACTTTATAACCCAGCCCTAGCCTGTGGTTGACCAATTTAGCCAATGGGCAAAATAACAAGTATCCTATTTCTGGTTGGACCAATGAGAACATGCCACACGTAGCTATGATTTCAAGACTGACATTCCTAACAGATGTTGAACTGAAAACCAACTATTTCCATTGATAAGTCCCTATTGATCGTTAATGCTCTGTTGACTTTGTCCTCTTAACCTTTAGTATTGTATTGACCTCTCGTCCTCGGTCTCTGCGTTGTGTATTTATCTTCAAAATATTGTTATACCTTTTTTTTAATGCTCTGATCCTGATTCTAACCCCATATATGTCCATATTCCCACAGGAGAGAGCTCCAACCCAGGTTCAGACAGTGAGCCCAGTTCCACAGCATCAGGAAACCATAAACAACGCAGACGGAGGAACACAAGACAGAAACATCACTGCATGGACTGCTTCACTAGTTTCTATGATCCAGAGGAGTTGAGAAGGCACACTTGTAGGCCCCGCTCCTGCTCAGATTGCAGAGACAGTTTTATTTGTCCGATTCACCTCAAATCACACCAACAAAGTCTCAAAATAAAGAAGATGTACCCATGTGGTCAATGTGGGAAGAGATTTCAGACACCAAGCAGCTTGAAGATGCACCAGATTACTCACACAGGAAAGAGGTCGTACCACTGCTTTCAGTGTAGGAAGACTTTCGGTTGGTCATTCAATTTGAAGAGACACCAGAAAATACACACAGGGGAGAAACCTTTCCACTGCTCCCAGTGTGGAAAGAGCTTCAGTCAGACAGGAGACCTAAAGAAACATCAGAGAATACACACAGGAGAGAAGCCTTACCACTGCTCTGAGTGTGGGAAGAGCTTCAGTATAGAAGCAAATCTAAAGGAGCACCAGAAAATACATACAGGAGAGAAGCCTTTCCACTGCTCCCAATGTGGTAAAAGCTTCAGTCGGTTAAGAGAACTAAAGAAACATCAGAGAATACACACAGGGGAAAAGCCATACAGCTGTGATCAGTGTGGGAAGAGTTTCAGTCAAACAGGAGTCCTAAAGAGACACCAGCTAACTCACACAGGAGAAAAACCTTTCAACTGCTCCCAGTGTGGGAAGGATTTCAGTCAGTCATCACTTTTGAAGAGACACCAGCTAACGCACACAGGAAAGAAGCCTCACCACTGCTCTCATTGTGGAAAAAGTTTTAAATTGGAAGGAAGCCTTCAGAGTCATCAGAGAATACACAATGGAGAGAAGCCCCACCACTGCTTCCAATGTGAGAAAGCTTTCAGTCAGGCAGTAGACCTAAAGAAACATCAGAGAATACACACAAGGGAGAAGTCTTTCCACTGCTCTCAGTGTGGGAAGACTTTCGGTCGGTCATTATTTTTGAAGCGACACCAGAGAAGACACACGGGGGAGAAGCCTTTCCACTGCTCCCAATGTGGGAAGACCTTTAGTGAAAAAGGAAATCTAAAGCAACACCAGAGAAGACACTCAGGAGAGAAACCGTACAGATGTGATCAGTGTGGAATTTGTTTTAAATGGAAACAAAGCCTGAAGGAACATACGGAGGCAAAGCACAGTGCAGTGCCCAACTCTAACCTTATAATGGAGTTGCCAAGCTGGGCATCTACATATCTGACTAATATTGACTGACTGTTTTTTTTGTTATTCTGTTAAACCTCTTTTAAAATATATATTTGATCTTCTACCACTTTTTATTTAGACAGCCAAAAACACAGGGGGCGACAGGAAACTGGTAGGGTGGACACGGGAAACTGGTAGGGTGGACACGGGAAACTGGTAGGGTGGATGACACAGGAAACTGGTAGGGTGGAGGACACAGGAAACTGGTAGGTTGGAGGACACAGGAAACTGGTAGGGTGGACACGGGAAACTGGTAGGGTGGACACGGGAAACTGGTAGAGTGGACACGGGAAACTGGTAGGGTGGAGGACACAGGAAACTGGTAGGGTGGAGGACACAGGAAACTGGTAGGGTGGACACGGGAAACTGGTAGGGTGGAGGACACGGGAAACTGGTAGGGTGGACACGGGAAACTGGTAGGGTGGACACAGGAAACTGGTAGGGTGGACACGGGAAACTGGTAGGGTGGAGGACACGGGAAACTGGTAGGGTGGACACAGGAGACTGGTAGGGTGGAGGACACGGGAAACTGGTAGGGTGGAGGACACGGGAAACTGGTAGGGTAGACACAGGAAACTGGTAGGGTGGAGGACACGGGAAACTGGTAGGGTGGTGGACACGGGAAACTGGTAGGGTGGACACAGGAGACTGGTAGGGTGGACACAGGAATTGAAAACCGGTGTCCAGTGGGGAGGACGTGCGATTGGCTGCGAGTGTTAACACTATACAACAGGTTATTATTCTGTGACACTTGGAAGTTCATTTCTAATATTCTCATATGGAAATGTACTAAAGAGTTCCAGCACGTGGATCATATCCTGCAGAAATCCATTCCGTTTCTATCTGCATAAAGTAAATTTACTTTCTGAACTAAACTTCCATTAACAGCAAAGATACACACTTCTCTGGAAAATGTTATGTGCATAATGATGTCATTTCACCAGACTGCACACGTGTCTGCTTAATGTAGCTCTTTCTCTGGAAAATGTTATGTGCATAATGATGTCATTTCACCAGACTGCACACGTGTCTGCTTAATGTAGCTCTTTCTCTGGAAAATGTTATGTGCATAATGATGTCATTTCACCAGACTGCACACGTGTCTGCTTAATGTAGCTCTTTCTCTGGGACATGTTATGTGCATATTGATGTCATTTCACCAGACTGCCCACGTATCTGCTTAATGTAGCTCTTTCTCTGGGACATGTTATGTGCATATTGATGTCATTTCACCAGACTGCACACGTATCTGCTTAATGTAGCTCTTTCTCTGGGACATGTTATGTGCATATTGATGTCATTTCACCAGACTGCCCACGTATCTGCTTAATGTAGCTCTTTCTCTGGGGGATTTGGGATGTTTTACTTGTGCTTCCTGTGACTGTGTTTATATGTGTATATTTATATTGTATTATACAGGGCACATTGGAAAGAGAGACCTAGGGTCTCAATATGTCTTCCCAGGTCAAATAAAGGTAAAAACATCACTAATAATAATGACCTGGTTTTAAAAAGTAGAGGATGGACATAAGGGAAGGCTGTTGTCTGTATTAACCAGTGGTCTACTATAATGCAGGGTATAATGTAAAGTAAAAATAAAATAATGACAAGATAAGCACATTTTTATTTAGGTTTTTATTCACCGTGCAGACAATGGGTTCCATCAGCTTGTTGCTATGCACTGGGTTCCATCAGCTTGTTGCTATGCACATCCATCCATGTCAATTATATGGCATGCACAGGTTCATGAGGTCATCCACCATCAATTGACTGTTGGCACGGGAACAACAGATAGTCCTTACTGCTGTTAGTCCATACAAACACATTGAATAACAGATAGTCCATACAAACACATTGAATAACATATAGTCCTTACTGCTGTTAGTCCATACAAACACATTGAATCAGCCTCCAGTATTTATGCTGCAGTAGTTTGTGTCGGGGGGCTGGGGTCAGTTTGTTATATCTGGAGTGCTTCTCCTGTTCTATTCGGTGTCCTGTGTGAATCTAAGTGTGCGTTCTCTAATTCTCTCCTTCTCTCTTTCTTTCTCTCTCTCGGAGGACCTGAGCCCTAGGACCATGCCCCAGGACTACCTGACATGATGACTCCTTGCTGTCCCCAGTCCACCTGGCCATGCTGCTGTTCCAGTTTCAACTGACCTGAGCCCTAGGACCATGCCCCAGGACTACCTGACATGATGACTCCTTGCTGTCCCCAGTCCACCTGGCCATGCTGCTGCTCCAGTTTCAACTTCCACCTGACTGTGCTGCTGCTCCAGTTTCAACTGTTCTGCCTTATTATTATTCGACCATGCTGGTCATTTATGAACATTTGAACATCTTGGCCATGTTCTGTTATAATCTCCACCCGGCACAGCCAGAAGAGGACTGGCCACCCCACATAGCCTGGTTCCTCTCTAGGTTTCTTCCTAGGTATTGGCCTTTCTAGGGAGTTTTTTTTTTTTTCATACAAACACATTGAATAACAGATAGTCCTTACTGCTGTTAGTCCATACAAACACATTGAACAACAGATAGTCCTTACTGCTGTTAGTCCATACAAACACATTGAACAACAGATAGTCCTTACTGCTGTTAGTCCATACAAACACATTGAATAACAGATAGTCCTTACTGCTGTTAGTCCATACAAACACATTGAACAACAGATAGTCCTTACTGCTGTTAGTCCATATAAACACATTGAACAACAGATTCACTCCATGGAACAAAAAATATTTGACCAACCACTCCTTTTGAATGAGTAGCATTGTGCAATTAAATCCATTTGAATTCCTCTCAATGTGTTCAAGATGTCTCATCCTGTATGTTGCATATGTATTGCTTGCACAATTTTTTTTCTTTTAATAGTTCAGTGTTCTTCAAATTCCGCAGAACTAAAAAAAACACCAACTTTGATGGTATGACACTGAATCCTATTAGCAGAGAGTCTGGGGATTCCAAATCACCCTCCCTTATTGGAAACAACTTGTTCCAACAGTACGGTAACAAATGGCTGTAATGAAAATTCAGTTTTGGTAACAGTTGACTTGATTTTTTCACACACAAAAAACGTCCTGATATAGACACAACCAGATCCTATTGGTAAAGTGTCTGAGGACTCCAAATCACCAGTGGTGGACAAAGTACCCAATTGTCATACTTGACTAAAAGTAAAGATGCCTTAATAGAAAATGACTTGCGTAAAAGTCAAAGTTACCCAGTAAAATACAACTTGAGTTAAAGTCTAATAGTATTTGGTTTTTAATATACTTAAGTATCAAAGCTATAAATAGAATTGCTAGTATAAATAATTTCAAATGTTATATTAAGCAAACCAGATGGCACAATTTCCTTTATTTACAGATAGCCAGGGACACACTCCAACACACACATCATTTACAAACAAAGTGTGAGTTGGACAATTTTCCTGTCAAAATGTAACAAGTACTTTTGAGTGTCAGGGAAAAAACTATGGAGTAAAAAATACATTATTTTCTTTAGGAATGTAGTGATGTAAAGTACAGAAACAAAACAAAAAAACGACTTAAGTATTTTAACAGCAAATCACACCCCTTTAATGGAGACAACTTCTATAGAATTAACAGTCCAGTAGCAAACAGCTGGTTAGGGATAACTGCTTTAGTGTAAATGGTACAGTAGCAAACAGCTGGTTAGGGATAACTGGTTTAGTGTAAATGGTCCAGTAGCAAGCAGCTGGTTAGGGATAACTGCTTTAGTGTAAATGGTACAGTAGCAAACAGCTGGTTAGGGATAACTGCTTTAGTGTAAATGGTCCAGTAGCAAGCAGCTGGTTAGGGATAACTGCTTTAGTGTAAATGGTACAGTAGCAAACAGCTGGTTAGGGATAACTGCTTTAGTGTAAATGGTACAGTAGCAAGCAGCTGGTTAGGGATAACTGCTTTAGTGTAAATGGTACAGTAGCAAACAGCTGGTTAGGGATAACTGCTTTAGTGTAAATGGTACAGTAGCAAACAGCTGGTTAGGGATAACTGCTTTAGTGTAAATGGTACAGTAGCAAACAGCTGGTTAGGGATAACTGCTTTAGTGTAAATGGTACAGTAGCAAGCAGCTGGTTAGGGATAACTGCTTTAGTGTAAATGGTACAGTAGCAAACAGCTGGTTAGGGATAACTGCTTTAGTGTAAATGGTACAGTAGCAAACAGCTGGTTAGGGATAACTGCTTTAGTGTAAATGGTACAGTAGCAAGCAGCTGGTTAGGGATAACTGCTTTAGTGTAAATGGTACAGTAGCAAACAGCTGGTTAGGGATAACTGCTTTAGTGTAAATGGTACAGTAGCAAACAGCTGGTTAGGGATAACTGCTTTAGTGTAAATGGTACAGTAGCAAACAGCTGGTTAGGGATAACCGCTTTAGTGTAAATGGTACAGTAGCAAACAGCTGGTTAGGGATAACTGCTTTAGTGTAAATGGTACAGTAGCAAACAGCTGGTTAGGGATAACTGCTTTAGTGTAAATGGTACAGTAGCAAACAGCTGGTTAGGGATAACCGCTTTAGTGTAAATGGTACAGTAGCAAACAGCTGGTTAGGGATAACCGCTTTAGTGTAAATGGTACAGTAGCAAACAGCTGGTTAGGGATAACTGCTTTAGTGTAAATGGTACAGTAGCAAACAGCTGGTTAGGGATAACTGCTTTAGTGTAAATGGTACAGTAGCAAACAGCTGGTTAGGGATAACCGCTTTAGTGTAAATGGTACAGTAGCAAACAGCTGGTTAGGGATAACTGCTTTAGTGTAAATGGTACAGTAGCAAACAGCTGGTTAGGGATAACCGCTTTAGTGTAAATGGTACAGTAGCAAACAGCTGGTTAGGGATAACTGCTTTAGTGTAAATGGTACAGTAGCAAACAGCTGGTTAGGGATAACTGCTTTAGTGTAAATGGTACAGTAGAAAACGTGTAGATAAATCAATCAAATGTATTTAATTTTTTTAAAGCTAATTACAGTGCTTTACAGTTGCTCAGCCAAAAAACCCAAACAGCAAGCGATGCAGAAGCCCAGAGGCTAAGAAAAACTCCCTAGAAGGCAGGAACCAAGAGGAACCAGAATCTTAAGGGGTGGCATTTCCTCTTCTGGCTGTCGCATTTTAAGAGTACAGTGGACATTAAGGCAAGACGGTTATTCAAGACATTCATAGAGGGAGACCAGCAAGGTCAAGTAATAACCACAGTGGTTATAGAGGGTGCAACAGTTCAACACCACAGTGGTTATAGAGGGTGCAACAGTTCAACACCACAGGAGTGATTGTCAGTTGGCGTTTCATAGCCAGGCATTCAGAGGTCGAGACAGAGAGAGAGAGAGAGACAGAGCGAGAGAGAAAGAGAGAGAGAGAGAAAGAGAGAGAGAGAGAGAGAGAGAGAGAAAGACAGAGAGAGAAAGACAGAGAGAGAGAGAGAGAGAGAGAGAGAGAGAGAGAGAAAGACAGAGAGAGAGAGAGAAAGACAGAGAGAGAGAGAGAAATCCTTTCAGCTCTTGAACGTATCCATGCGTTGTTACATGCCCAGTGAATCAGGTCTGCGGTTCACAGCTGCAGGAACTGGACCAGCAGTACAACTGGGTCGACTGGTGACAGAGACAGCAAGGAGTCATCAGGCTCAGTGGTCCTGAGGCATGGTCAGGCTCAGTGGTCCTGAGGCATGGTCAGGCTCAGTGGTCCTGAGGCATGGTCAGGCTCAGTGGTCCTGAGGCATGGTCAGGCTCAGGTCTTCCCAGAGGGGAGACAGAGAGAGGGAATGTGGAGAGAGCATGCCTAAGATCACATTGTACACGGAGATAGGACAGACTGACCCTACTCCCCGGCACATACGCTATTGCAGCATAGATACTGGGGACTGAGACAGACTGTTAAAACACGGCTCTGATTTGGCAGTTTCAGCACCCCTTTTCCAGTAGTTTGTCATACTTGCCCAACACTCCTTATATGGTACCTACAAGTCACACCACTTTCTCAGCCAATCACGGCTTAGTTATTCCCACATCTCCTCTCCCTTTCTAGTCAGAGTGAGTGAGATCTCCTAGTGACAAGGTGTACAGCTGATTCGTTTTCCTACAGCTTGACTTGTTGTGTGTCCGTTGAAATACCAAACCACACACATACTATCCACAGGTATCCATTAAGGAACCCATACATTGGGTAATAAACCTGTTCTGAAGACATCTGGACTTTACCAAACCACACACATACTATCCACAGGTATCCATTAAGGAACCAATACATTGGGTAATAAACCTGTTCTGAAGACATCTGGACTTTACCAAACCACACACATACTATCCACAGGTATCCATTAAGGAACCAATACATTGGGTAATAAACCTGTTCTGAAGACATCTGGACTTTACCAAACCACACACATACTATCCACAGGTATCCATTAAGGAACCAATACATTGGGTAATAAACCTGTTCTGAAGACATCTGGACTTGTTCTTGCTGAACAGACCTGTGGCGGCTGAACCTTATTTCCCTATTCTACATGGTTGTATTTTTATTTAACCAGTCAAGTCAAGTAAGAACAAATTATAAGTTACAATGATGTTCTACCCAGGACGACACTGGGCCGATTGTGCACCGCCCTACAGGACTCCCAATCACAGCCGGATGTGATGCAGCCTGGATTCGAACCAGGGACCAGGGATGCAGTACCTCAGACAGCAGTGAGATGCAGTACCTCAGACAGCAGTGAGATGCAGTACCTTAGACAGCAGTGAGATGCAGTACCTCAGACAGCAGTGAGATGCAGTACCTCAGACAGCAGTGAGATGCAGTACTTAGACAGCAGTGAGATGCAGTACCTCAGACAGCAGTGAGATGCAGTACTTAGACAGCAGTGAGATGCAGTACCTCAGACAGCAGTGAGATGCAGTACCCTAGACAGCAGTGAGATGCAGTACCTCAGACAGCAGTGAGATGCAGTACCCTAGACAGCAGTGAGATGCAGTACCTCAGACAGCAGTGAGATGCAGTACTTAGACAGCGGTGAGATGCAGTACTTAGACAGCAGTGAGATGCAGTACTTAGACAGCAGTGAGATGCAGTACTTAGACAGCAGTGAGATGCAGTACCTTAGACAGCAGTGAGATGCAGTACCTCAGACAGCAGTGAGATGCAGTACCTTAGACAGCAGTGAGATGCAGTACCTCAGACAGCAGTGAGATGCAGTACCTTAGACAGCAGTGAGATGCAGTACCTTAGACAGCAGTGAGATGCAGTACCTCAGACAGCAGTGAGATGCAGTACCTTAGACAGCAGTGAGATGCAGTACCTCAGACAGCAGTGAGATGCAGTACCTTAGACAGCAGTGAGATGCAGTACCTCAGACAGCAGTGAGATGCAGTACCCTAGACAGCAGTGAGATGCAGTACTTAGACAGCAGTGAGATGCAGTACCCTAGACAGCAGTGAGATGCAGTACTTAGACAGCAGTGAGATGCAGTACCCTAGACAGCAGTGAGATGCAGTACCCTAGACAGCAGTGAGATGCAGTACCCTAGACAGCAGTGAGATGCACTACCCTAGACAGCAGTGAGATGCAGTACCTTAGACAGCAGTGAGATGCTGTACCTTAGACAGCAGTGAGATGCAGTACCTTAGACAGCAGTGAGATGCACTACCTCAGACAGCAGTGAGATGCAGTACCTCAGACAGCAGTGAGATGCAGTACCTCAGACAGCAGTGAGATGCAGTACCTTAGACAGCAGTGAGATGCAGTACCTCAGACAGCAGTGAGATGCAGTACCCTAGACAGCAGTGAGATGCAGTACCCTAGACAGCAGTGAGATGCAGTACCTTAGACAGCAGTGAGATGCAGTACCCTAGACAGCAGTGAGATGCAGTACCTTAGACCACTGCACCACTGGTCCCCCTCGGATCTGCCCCCAAGGCGGTTTGGGGAAAATGTTCTCTTCAAAACATATTTAAATCCTGTTCTGTAAAGAGTTCAAAGTAGTTTAGAACCATTCATACTTCTGGCAACAGCTGGAATTATGAAAAAATAGACAGTAAATCAATATTTTAATTGATTTGAATCATATATTGTGAGTTTTCAATGCATGTTTAAGTCCCTTTAAACTATAATCCTTGTGATTTTAAAAACCAGAGGAAAGTCCCGTAATAGTCATGTAAGATTTTTCCAGGAGGACTTTTATTTTTTAAATGTAGCCCGTATGATCGCGTGGTTAATGTCGCTGAGTTCACATTGCCGTAAAAGGGTCTCTAGCTAACTTAGCGACACCAACAAGAGCTGTCAACTTTCAAAATCAAGTGTCAAGGTAAAATCAATCTTTATAACAAGTTATAGAATGTTTCCAAATACAGAAAGCATCACTTAGTATTGTGATTATTTGTCCACCCAATGAATATTGTGTCAACAATTAGCTTGCTAACTAGCCATTAGACGCTAACTAGCTGACATAGCAAGCACGTTTGTTTATCTTCAAGACGCTGTGTGTGTTGTGAATTATCATATTAGTTAGCAAGACAGTAATGTCAAATATATGAAGTGTTCATCTTTAAGATGACAAATCCATTGGCAACCCTGATCACTAGCTAGTAATGTAGCATGGCTAGCTAGGCCGTTTGTTAGGTAGCCAAGGAGGCTAGCTAGCTAACTTCATTTCAGTAATAATCAAATCATTAGTCTTTTACTGATTAAAAATCAAATGTCCGTTTTAGATCTCGTTTACTGTAAACTATATTCATCGTAATGTAGCTAGATATCTAACTAGATATCGTCCCTTGCTAGTGAGAAGGGTGAGAGTAAAATGCGTCAGTAAGCTAAAGCTATAACTCTTCTGTGTAAATGAACTGAGAGTCGTGATCAAGGGCTGGTCAGTAAGCTAAACCAATAATAGCTCCACATGACTATAGTTGTTTGGCGTCAAATCCGTTTCAAAAGTCGAACAGGCGTTGAAACATCATTTCATGAGCAAACACTTGAGTCAACAGAGAATAACCGTGGTCCTGCAAGCACAAATTAAACTTGAGATCTTGCCAGTGTGAGACTTCGAGCGAGCACAACTGCGTTTCTGCAGGCAGTAGATTCATTCCAGAGCAGAGGTGTTCATCTGAAGAAATACTTACGACATGAAGAGTCAGAAATTACTGAACTCTCACAAATAACCCACCTCCCCACATGGACGTCCTTTCTCCCTCACACCAAATGTTTTAATTCAATTTAACGGTTGTCCAGTTTGCGCTTCCAACTGCTTACTATAATTTTCAACGGAGCCTGTAGTAGTTTACTGGAACACAATAAGGTAATGTTTTTGGATCAATTACGGCTTGACTGCCCTCCATCCAGATTTTTTTTTTACAATAAAGAGGAAATGGGAAGGTGAAAAGTGACGATAATGAGGTCAGTATGATTGTTTTTCAGTAGAGAAACCAGCTAGCTAATCTCCAATTTCAACATTGAAATCATTGTTATAATTATTTGGTCTTCTCTTATTAAACAGGCTAATGATGAGGCAAGCTAGTTTGTCAGCTTGCCAGGAAGCTAATTAACCACGAAGCAAAAGCCAAGGTGATTTCATTTTCTGTACAGTCTCTGGTTTAAATGAGAGCATTGTACCTAAGTTAAGGAGGGGGTTTAGTAGAGGATCCTAAAACTGAGTGGGGTTGTGTTGGGTTGTGGCACTACAGGGCCGTGGACCCCTAGGGGCAGGGCCGTGGACACATAGGGGCAGGGCCGTGGACCCCTAGGGGCAGGGCCGTGGACCCCTAGGGGCAGGGCGGTGGGCCCCTAGGGGCAGGGCGGTGGAATCCTAGGGGCAGGGCGGTGGACCCCTAGGGGCAGGGCGGTGGACCCCTAGGGGCAGGATGATGGACCCCTAGGGGCAGGATGATGGACCCCTAGGGGCAGGATGATGGACCCCTAGGGGCAGGGTGGTGGACTCCTAGGGGCAGGATGATGGACTCCTAGGGGCAGGGTGGTGGACTCCTAGAGGCAGGATGATGGACCCCTAGGGGCAGGGTGGTGGGCCGCAGGACGGGGGAGACCCAGCTATATTGTGTGCAAGTAAAACGAGCTCTACAGTACCATTAGGCCTATGGGATTAATTATATGGAGGTTGTACTTGTTTCTGTGTGTTTTCATTCATCTTTTGTTTTCCAAACCTTTTCCCTTGATACATAAAACAAAAACATGGAGTTGTGTTGGGGAGAGATTTTAGTTATTGACTAGACTTGGTGGGGGTCGGGCGTGTAGGCGGCTCGAGTTGGTGTAGAGCAGGTATTCCCAAACTGAGGTAGCCCTGTGGTTAGAGGCAGGTATCCTCGTGGTTAGAGGCAGGTATCCTCGTGGTTAGAGGCAGGTATCCTCGTGGTTAGAGGCAGGTATCCTCGTGGTTAGAGGCAGGTATCCTCGTGGTTAGAGGCAGGTATCCTCGTGGTTAGAGGCAGGTAGCCTCGTGGTTAGAGGCAGGTAGCCTCGTGGATAGAGCGATGGGTTAGTAGCCGAAAGGTTGATAGATCGAATCCCCGAGCTGACAAGGTAAAAATGTTGTTCTGCCCTTGAATAAGGCAGTTTAACCCACTGTTTTCCCCGGTAGGCCGTCATTGTAAATAAGAATTTGTTCTTAACTGACTTGCCAAGTTAAATAAAGGTAAAATAAATAACAAAATGCTGTTGGGGTATGCCAAATAGTCAATTTTATATCTTCCAACAGGGAGACACATTTGGATTAGGTTTTTTCCTCACCTGAGTAGCCTCGTTTCACTGCCAAAAATAAAATGTAACCGTATAGTGTTCAGTGAAATAACAAACACAATGTCAAATACAGGAAGCCTAGTCAAATAATTAACATCCAATCACATTAACCGTTACTCTCTCGCGGGAATTCCACTAATGGTCTGTATGTAGCCAAACGTAGCTGCTGCTCGTGTTGGGATCTGTACTGATGGTGCAAAAGCCATGACAAGGAGACATAGTGGAGTGGTAACGGGCGTGCAAGCAGTTGCTCCCGATGCCACTTGGGGACACTGCAGCATCCACCAAGAGGCTCTTGCTGCCAAGGGAATGCCTGCCGGCTTGAAAGCCGTTTTGGACACTGCATTGAAAATGGTTAACTTTGTTAAAGCAAGGCCCCTGACCTCTCATGTATTTTCTGTACTATGCAATGATATGGGCAGCGACCACGTAACACTTTTACAACATCGGTTAACGGATGATCTCTGCATGTGTGGTTCCCACCGTGAAGCATGGAGGAGCAGGTGTGATGGTGATTTGCTGGTGACACTGTCCGTGATTAATTTAGAAGCCACATTTAGCCAGCATGGCTACCAGAGCAGTCTGCGGCGATATGCAAACCCATCTGGTTTGCGCTTAGTGGGACAATGACCCAACACACCTCCAGGCTGTGTAAGGGCTATTTGACCAAGAAGGAAAGTGATGAGTGCTGCATCAAATGACCTGGCCTCCACAATCCCTGACCTCAACCTAATTGAGATGGTTTGGGATGAGTTGGACCGCAGAGTGAAGGGAAAAACAGCCCACAAGTGCTCAACATATGTGGGAATTCCTTCAAGACTGTTCCAGGTGTTGCTACTTGAGAGAATGCCGAGAGTGTGTAAAGCTGTCATCAAGGAAAAGGGTGGCTACTTTGTAGAATCTAAAATATATTTTGATTTGTTTAACACTTTTTTTTTGTTACTACATGATTCCATATGTGTTATTTCATAGTTTTGATGTCTTAATTATTATTCTACAATGTAGAAAATAGTCAAAATAAAGACAAATCCTGGAAGGTGTCGGTGTGTCCAAACTTTTGACTGGTACTGTATATATTTGTAAATATATTTACCTTCATTATCAACCCTACCACCCCTCCGCTAATTGAAGTAAACTAAAGGACAACAACACTTAGGCTTCTACTTCCAGCTTATACATACTATATACATTCTATGGACACAATGTATTTTACAATAGTTATCTTTTGTTTGTTTTTAATACCACCCTTCAGCTACCATAAACCCCTCCCATCTATCTCTGAATCCCATCCATCCACTCAGTGTTTGCTCACGCGAGCCATCTTGTGAGCGTTTGACTTTTGAATCGGACTTGACACCGTATTGTTCCCATCGCCACAGCAACGTGAGCCAGCACATTGAATTTATTAGCAGGTATTCCTAGTGCATGGAATATTTTGCATGGTCTAGCTATCATTTTACTAGCGAAGCTGCTCCAGTATTTAGTGAAACTCACCTTAAATGTATTTCCTCTTTTGGATCCATCTCTAGCCGTCCATGTCTGAACAGAAGTCCACAGAGTCCCCAGGTTCTGGCTGTGGTGTTCCAGCCCAAAGAACCTCACAGCAGGGTCCAGAGATGGTCTCACTGAAGCTGGAAGACTGCAGTCAAACACTGGAACTCAATGTAATTGTCAAAGAGGAATGGGAGGAGAGAGAAGTAAAAGAGGTGGATCAGAGAGCAGTTAAAGAGGAAATGGAGAAGAGAGAAGTCAAAGAGGAAGTAGAGATGGCAGTCAAAGAAGAAGAAGAGGAGGAGAACAGTGAAGTGTCTGCTCCAGATCTAAGGGAAGAGGAGAACAATGAAGTGTCTGCTCCAGATCTAAGGGAAGAGGAGGAGAACAGTGAAGTGTCTGCTCCAGATCTAAGGGAAGAGGAGGCAGCAGTAGATAGTATCAGTGACCCAGGTAAGATCAGGTGTGGAGTATGGAGAGAAGTTGGTGACTTGGTGGCTCCAGGAGATTCCCAAACCGTTGTAGGGCTTCTGCTTGCATCAAAAGTTTTTTAAAGCTCCTTTCAATGTTCCCTTTTTTCTAACCCCATATATATCTGTCCATATTCCCAAAGGAGAGAGCTACAACCCAGGTTCAGACAGTGAGCCCAGTTCCACAGCATCAGGAAACCATAAACAACACAGACAGAGGAACTCAAGACAGAAACATCATCACTGCATGGACTGCTTCACTAGCTTCTATGATCAAGAGGAGTTGAGAAGACACACTTGTAGGCCCCGACCCTGTTCTGATTGCAGTGGCAGTTTAATTTGTCCGATTCACCTCAAATCACACCAACAGACTCTCAAAAGAAAGAAGATGAACCCGTGTGGTCAATGTGGGAAGAGATTTCAGACACCAAGCAGCTTGAAGATGCACCAGCTTACTCACACAGGAAAGAAGTCGTACCACTGCTCCCAGTGTAGTAAGAGGTTCTGTCGTGTAGACGCATTAAAGTCTCACCAGAGAATACACACAAGGGAGAAGCCTTTCCACTGCTCCCAGTGTGGGAAGACATTTGGTTCGTCATTCAATTTGAAGCGACACCAGAAAATACACACAGGGGCGAAGCCTTTTCACTGCTCCCATTGTGGGAAGAGCTTCGGTGATGAAGAAAGTCAAAATAAACACCAAAGAGTACACACAAGAGATACGACTTTCCACTGCTCTGAGTGTGGAAAGATCTTCACCAAGGGAGGAAATCTAAAGGAACATCAGAAAATACATACAGGGGAAAAGCCATACAGCTGTGATCAGTGTGGGAAGAGATTCAGTCAAACAGGAGTCCTAAAGAGACACCAGCTAACTCACACAGGAGAAAAACCTTTCAACTGCTCCCAGTGTGGGAAGGATTTCAGTCAGTCATCACTTCTGAAGGGGCACCAGCTAACGCACACAGGAAAGAAGCCTCACCGCTGCTCTCACTGTGGAAAGAGCTTCAGTTGGGTAAGAGACCTAAAGAAACATCAGAGAGTACACAGAGAGGAGAAGCCTTTCCACTGCTCCCAATGTGGGAAGAGCTTCAATGAGAAAGGAAATCTAAAGCAACACCAGAGAAGACACTCAGGAGAGAAACCGTACAGCTGTGATCAGTGTGGAATTTGCTTTAAATGGAAACAAAGCCTGAAGGAACATCAGAAGGCAAAGCACAGTGCAGTGCCAGACCATGGCCTTATAATTGTGTTGCCAAGCTGGGCATCTACATATATAATTAATATTGACACTAACCAGATTACCATCAAACCTTTTTAGGCGAGTAAACATTTTTTTTTTACTTCTTGGATATAGGGGGCGCTCTTTTAATTTATGGATTAAAAAACGTGCCCGTTTTAAGCGCAATATTTTGTCACGAAAAGATGCTCGACTATGCATATAATTGGCAGCTTTGGAAAGAAAACACTCTAAGGTTTCCAGAACTGCAAAGATATTATCTGTGGGTGCCACAGAACTCATGTTACAGGCGAAACCAAGATGATACATTACCCAGGAAATGGGCAGAATTTTCGAAGCTCTGTTTTCTCCTTATATGGCGGTGAATGCGCCGGGAATGAGCCTGCCCTTCCTATCGTTTCTCCAAGGTGTCTGCAGCATTGTGACGTATTTGTAGGCATATCATTGGAAGATTGGCCATAAGAGACTACATTTACCACGGGTCCGCCCAGTGTCCTTTGTGTAAATTCATGCGTAATCTACAAGCTGCACGCGGTCATCCAGTGATTGAGAGGAGAGAGGAGGCTTTCAACGAACGATATATCATGAAGAGATATGTGAAAAACACCTTGAGGATTGGTCCTAAACAACGTTTGCCATGTTTCAGTCGATATTATGGAGTTAATTTGGAAAAAAGTTTGACGTTTTGTAGACTGAATTTTCGGGTTTTTTTGGTAGCCAAACGTGACGCACCAAACGGAGCAATTTCTCCTAAACAAATCATCTTTCAGGAAAAACTGAGCATTTGCTATCTAACTGAGAGTCTCCTCATTGAAAACATCTGAAGTTCTTCAAAAGGTAATGATTTTATTTGAATGATTTTCTGGTTTTTGTAAAAATGTTTCCTGCTAATGCTAACGCTAAATGCTATGCTAGCATGCTACGCTAACAGCGCTAGCTGTTACACAAATGCTTATTTTGCAATGGTTGAGAAGCATATTTTGAAAATCTGAGATGACAGTGTTGTTAACAAAAGGCTAAGCTTGAGAGCTAGCATATTTATTTCATTTCATTTGCGATTTTCATGAATAGTTAACGTTGCGTTATGGTAATGAGCTTGAGGCTGTATTCACGATCCCGGATCCGGGATGGCTCGACGCAACAGGTTTTAAAGGAAGATTTTTATTTGTTACATCAAACCTTAAATGGCAAAGTAGCTTTTATGTGCTCTCTGTCATCATGCACTGTTTTGTTATCTGTCTGTTTGGTGGGAAACATTTTATTGATGTGGGTTTTAAAATATTCACATGAAGATCTGTCTTCAATTGGATGAAAACCAAGCTCGTGTTGCACATTTGTTAGGCTAAATAGATATGTTTAATTATGCAAAAGAGAGAGACTTCTGACAACTAAGTCACAACAGGTGGAGTCCGAGTCCATGTCAGAGTCGAGTCATGAAAATCGTGAGCCCTGGTCTCGAGTACTACAACACTGACAGCTACTCTCCTTTTGGGAACGTTTTATTTGTGCAAATTGATTACATTACCTTACTTTTCTTGCTTGTTAGTGCAAAGTTTGGGCATCGTTCAGGATGCCTGGTTGTATTGCCACCACCCAACTGACCTGATTGAAGAGAGGTCAGTGAAGTGGATGAATACGGTGGGTGTAGTAGCTCCGTTCAACCACAAGATGAAACTATCGACCCTTAATAAAAACAGAGTAAAAAGTAGCTTTCTTCCATCCAGTGGAATCCGTGATGAACTGCTGAAACGGTCAAACCACGTCACATGTTATTAGAGCAACACATCACCATTACTTCCTAAACAAAATGGTATGAAGATGTAAGATAATCCTTCTTTATGAATTGTATTGATGTGTGCATGTAGTCCCGCACTAAGAGCCATGTACAGTCTACAGAGTTGTTCTGTGGGGGTCATGGAGTAGGCTGATACCCCATTTCATGGGTGCGCACTCCATAGGGAAGGCTGTACAGTGCCATACAAATGTTCCATAGGGAAGGCTGTACAGTGCCATAGAAAACACTCCATAGGGAAGGCTGTACAGTGCCATAGAAATGTTCAATACACATTGTAGGCTGAATAGTGAGGTGAATTCCCACAGTCAAAGTCCCGCAATAAGAGCTGTACAGTATAAGGCTGTACAGTGCTGCATGTCCCTTTTTGAAGTTTAATACATCCACAGATTTTCCGGGTTAAGGTTTGGCCATCATTGTAAATAATAAATTGTTCTTAACTGACTTGCATAGTCAAATAAAGGTTAAATTAAAAAATAAAATGATTGGTATGAATGGCAGTAGAGGCATAGGTGATGCATTACCTGCTTTTACTTATACAGGAACATACAATTAAGGCATGTGAGATCAGAAATTATGTTATACAATTGAATAAATTAAAATGTTCATAGAATTATAACAACGGTTCATATGGATTTTATAAAAAAATTATTATAGCCTCTAAAATAAATGTAAACAGACCATAAATGTCTCAATTTGTGTTTTTCTAGGAAAGCTGTGAGTGCAATTATATGATACAATATCAGTACTTGTTTCATTTACAACTTGTCTAAGTTCCATCATCAACAGATTTCAGTCAGTGTCTGGCTGTGGATTGACTGGGTTGTTTGAATGGAATGTCGGCATATTGGTAGTTATTTAGAAACATTTATGGAATTATTCCTCTAAAACTGTCTGGCTAGCTAGCTAAAAAACTGCAGATAATCGTCAAATTCATTGTTTTACACTATCTTATCACAGCACTGGCAAACCATGGTTGACCAAAATGAGCTGACCTTTTATACCATCATAAGAAGGTGAATTATATTCTAGTGTTCCAATTCCTAATTCTATGGTTCCAAGCCCTTTTCTATGGATTCTATTTCTATGGTATTTCTAGGTTCTCCACCTTCCAGGTGGTGTGATAGGTTGGTTTATCATTGTGTGGGGCTGCTTTGGCATGAGTCTGAATGGGAACAGTCTGTCTGACATTGACCTTATCGTATCACTGTACAGCGCATTCAGAAAGTATTCAGACCGCTTGACTTTGTCCACATTTTGTTACGTTACAGACTTATTCTAAAACAGATCAAATAAAATACTCAAATCTACATACAATACTCCATAATGACAAAGCGAAAAACAGTATAAACATAAGTAGTAAACATTTTTGCAAATGTATTAAAAATAGAAAACAGATACCGTATTCAAACCCTTTGCTATGAGACTCAATTGAGCTCAGGTGCATCCTGTTTCCATTGATCATTCTTGAGATGTTTCTACAACTTGATTGGAGGAGTTCACTTGAAGTAAATTCAATAGTTTGGACATGATTTGGAAATGCACACGCCTGTCTATATAAGGTCCCATAGTTGACAGTGCATGTCAGAGCAAAAACCAAGCCATGAGGTCGAAGGAATTGTCCATAGAGCTCCGAGACAGGATTGCGTCGAGGCACCGATCTGGGGAAGGGCACCAAAACATTTCTACAGCATTGAAGGTCCGCAAGAACACAGTGGCCTCCATCATTCTTACATGGAAGAAGTTTGGAACCACCAAGACTCTTCCTAGAGCTGGTCGCCTGGGCCAAACTGTGCAATCGGCGTAGAAGGGACTTGGTCAGGGAGGTGACCAAGAACCCGATGGTCACGCTGACAGAGCACCAGAGTTCCTCTGTGGAGATTGGAGAACCTTCCAGAAGGACAACGATCTCTGCAGCATTCCACCAATCAGGCCTTAATGGTAGAGAAGCCAGACGGAAGCCACTCCTCAGTAAAAGGCACATGACAGCTCTCTTGGAGTTTGCCTAAAGGCACCTAAAGGACTCTCAGACCATGAGAAAACAGGATTCTCTGGCCATCCCTACAGTGAAGCATGGTGGTGGCAGCATCATGCTGTGGGGATGTTTTTCAGCGACAGGGACTGGGAGACTAGTCAGGATCAAGGGAAAGATGAACGATGCAAAGTACAGAGAGATCCTTGGTGAAAACCTGCTCCAGAGCACTTAGGACCTCAGACTGGGGTGAAGGTTCACCTTCCAACAGGACAAATCAGGAGTGGCTTCGGGACAAGTCTCTGAATGTCCTTGAGCGGCCCAGCCAGAGCCCGTATTTGAACCCTATCAAACATCTCTGGAGAGACCTGAAAATAGATGTGCAGCGACGTTCCCCATCAACCCTGACAGAGCTTGAAAGGATCTACAGAGAAGAATGGGAGAAACTCTCCAAATACAGGTGTACCAAGCTTGTAGCGTCATACCCAAGAAGACTAGAGGCTGTAATCGCTGCCAAAGGTGCTTCAACAAAGTACTGAGTAAAGGGTCTGAATATTTATGTAAATGTGATATTTATGTTTTTTTTATGGGGTATTGTGATTTTTAAAAATCCTCATCAATCTACACACATTGATGAGAACTACAATTTCATTCATTTTAGAATACAGCTGTATTGTAACAAAATGTGAAAAAAAGTGAAGGGGCCTGAATACTTTCCGAATGCACTGACAAGAGGGTGATAACCCCTGATTTATAACATGTCGACATGTGGGCCAGGCAAGACCAGGTGTGAAAAAATGTATCTTTAGAAATAATTTACAGGACACCTGGAAATTATTATTCCCAGCTACAGAAGATGACTCCTTTTCCCCCCTCAAAGTCAGAAAAGCTATTCAAGAATTGACTACATTTTTATTTCCCAGAATGCACTCAACAATAAACTGGATTCAAAAAGGTATGATATGTGTTCTTTGAAAAGGTATTCTCTGACATGTTCAATCTCTCCCTGGCTCACGCCTCTATACCCACCTGCTTCCAGATGTCCACTGTGCCCAAGAAAGTGAAAGTAACTCAACTGAATGACTACCGACCAGTAGCACTCCCTTCTGTCATCATGAAGTGCTTTGAGAGGCCTAGTCAAAGACCATATCACCTCCCTCCCCGACAAACTCGACCCTCTCCAATTTGCCTACCACCCTGACTGATCCACGGACGATGCAATCGCCATTGCACTGTACACTGCCCTCACCCACCTGGACAAAAGGAATACATAGGTGAGGATGCTGTTCATCTCGACTACAGCTCGGCCTTCAATACCATTGTGCCCTATAAGCGCATTACAAAGCTCACAGCCCTGGGACTGAACTCCTCCCTATGCAACTGGGTGCTGGACTTCCTGACAGGCTGCCCCCAGGTGGTGAAGGTAGGCAACATTACCTCCTCGACACTGATCCTCAACACGGGGGCCCCACAAGGGTGCATCCTCAGTCCCCACCTGTAATCCCTGTATACCCACGACTGTGTCCTCAGTCCCCTCCTGTATACCCACAACTGTGTCCTCAGTCCCCTCCTGTATACCCACGACTGTGTCCTCAGTCCCCTCCTGTATACCCACGACTGTGTCCTCTGTCCCCTCCTGTATACCCACGACTGTGTCCTCTGTCCCCTCCTGTATACCCACGACTGTGTCCTCTGTCCCCTCCTGTATACCCACGACTGTGTGTCCTCAGTCCCCTCCTGTATACCCAGGACTGTGTGTCCTCAGTCCCCTCCTGTATACCCAGGACTGTGTGTCCTCAGTCCCCTCCTGTATACCCAGGACTGTGTGTCCTCAGTCCCCTCCCTTATTCCCTGTATACCCACGACTGCGTGACCTCACACAGTTCCCACTCCATCATCAAGTTCTGACGACATGACAGTAGTAAGCCTGATCACCAACAATGACAATACCGCCTACAGAGAGGAGGTAGGCACTCTGACAGTGTGGTGCCAGGTAAACAACCTCTCCCTCAACGTAGGCAAAACAAAGGAGCTGTTGGTGGGCTTCGGGAGGAACCAGGCTGGACACGCCCCCGTCCTCAATGGGGCCACCATGGAGACGTCATCAACTTCAAATTCTTCGGGCGTACACATCTCAAAAGCTGAAACGGTGTAACCACACACATGGTGATGAAGAAGGCACGACAAGGACTCTTCAACCTCAGGATGCTGAAGAAATATGGAGCCTACTGTCGGGTCGCATCACGGCCTGGTAAGGCCACTCCACTGCCGCGGACCGCAAGGCTATTCAGAGGGGGATACGTGGAGCCGAATGCACCTCTGGGTGCCCACTGCTTGCTCTACAGGACACCTATAACACCAGGCCAAGAAGATCCTCAGGGACCCCAGCCACCCAAGCCATGTCCTGTTCTCCCCGCTTCAATCACTCACAGACGCTGGCAGTACAGGAGCATCAAAGACTGGCCACTAGTTTCTAACCTCAGACCATCAAGCTGCTGAATAGCCACCACTAGTCAACTACCTGCTCCCCCTGCTACTCCCCATATGGACATTCCACCCCTGATATATATTGTTGTTTTTTTATGACCATTTTCATGATTTTATTTCACTTAGTCCTGTATGTTGGAGCTCGAAGCCTAAGATTTTCACTGTACCCTGCAATCACACCTGCAACCCTGTACATGTGACTAGTAAACACTGAATCTGATATAGTGATATCGGATCATTCTATGGTAACATGTTTAATTACTTCAATAGAATGATAATTTGGAGAATGAACAGAGCGCATCTTCTGGACCTGAATGTTCTGAATGTTAGACAGAGGACAGGGAAAAGCTGAGCCCCGATATAATTTGAGATGCCTTTAAGTGTACATTAGGCTAATAATAATCTCATACTTGGCAAAAGTTACATCTGATTTTTATTTTTATTTTACCTTTATTTTACTAGGCAAGTCAGTTAAGAACAAATTCTTATTTTCAATGACGGCCTAGGAACAGTGGGTTAACTGCCTGTTCAAGGGCAGAACGACAGATTTTGTACCTTGTCAGCTCGGGGATTTGAACTTGCAACATTTCGGTTACTAGTCCAATGCTCTAACCACTAGGCTATATTTAGATATTAACATTAAACTAAAATAAATCACTATCTTAGATTTGCCCACGCAAACTCTTTACAAGGTAAAGAAGAAAATACAATTTGTGAATTCATGCAGGAATACGTTCTTTTGCTTCTGAAAAGAGACGACAACAACAGGTTAGTGAAGTGACGATGCCAGAGAAGCCCGTGTTTGGAGGATATATTGGCTCGGTTGTTAAGACATTTAGTCACGTCTAAAAGTGCAGCCAGAATAACAGCAAAGTAGCCGCATTTGTTCAAGGTGTTTTCCAGTTACATTTATTTAGATACGTCCCATAACAATGAGCTAATGAGGCGCGATTTCCCTGCATAGAACATGTGCTCCCTCGTCAGAACACTGTTGGGGTTTGTGATATATGGCCAATATACCACAGCTAAGGGATGTGTCCAGGCACTCCGCCTTGCACCTAAGAACAGCCCTTAGCCGTGGTATATTGGCCATATACCACACCCCCTCGTGCCTTATTGCTGAAATAAAGCATACAACTTAAATGGATGCCCCCTCCCCCTTTGGACCAATTATAATGACTGAAATTGATTAAATGGAACCGAGTCAAACATGTAGCTTCCATATGTTTGATACTGTTCTGTTTAGCCCATTCCAGCCATTACGATGCCCCGTTCTCCTATAGCTCCTCCCACCAGCCTCCTTTGGTTTGTTTCTGTAGTAGAAGGACCTACAGAAGTTGAAATGTAACTTCTCTAATATCTAACTTAAACTATGAATGTATAGATACATTATACACAAGATAGCGTATGTACAGTGGCAAGACAAAGTATGTGAACCCTTTGGAATTACCTGGATTTCTGCATAAAATGACGATCAAATTGGAACTTCATCTAAGCCACAACAATAGACCAACAGTAAATATTTAATGGCGTTGCGCAATGTGAGCATCTAGCGCAGCCATGACTGTCTTGAGAATGCAGCTCCGTATTCTCGCGTTGTCAGCACATATCTCGTTCTGGTGAAAGAGGGCTACAACAACAAGACCTGTTAACATTCAAAATCAAGTGTCAAGGTGAAAATCAAGCTATCTAACATATTATAGAACGTTTCCAAATACAGAAAGAATAATTTAGTCGTCGGATTTTTTTGTCCACGTGCCTCCGATCAACGTGTCAACAATTAGCCTATTCAATGATCTAGCTAGCTAGCTAGCTTGCTAACGAGCCATTAGAAACTAGCTATATATCTAACTAGCTGCCATATCAAGCAAGTTTGCTTATCGTCAATACGCCGTGTTGTGAATCACCATATTTGTTAAGACAAGTGTGAATCGTTCATTTTTAAGATGACATAAATCCATTGGCTACTCGGATCACTGGCCAGTAAGTTAGCATGACTAACTAGACCGATAGATAGGTTGCTTTCAATAATCAAGAGTAATTTAGTGATTACAAATCAAATGTAAGTTTTAGAAGTCGTTTACTTTAAACTATATTGCTCGTAATTTATCTAGCAGTCAAGTGAGCCGACACTCGCAAAACGCAGTCAACCCATCGTCGCTTCATTCTCCTCCTGAATATGGTGCGTGAATACACAACACTTTACGGTATGTCTTGTTTTCTAGCAGGGAAACTGAATAGGATGCACTGATAGACTATAGCAGAAAATCATTCCAAGCAGACAGTTTGAAGCACACGTATTCAATATTCCACAATACAAATTATACAACTCACGGCCACCGGATGCCATTGTGTTCAATGAGAGCACGACGGTAAATGCCGCCACCGTAGACGCAATTTACCGCAAGAGTTAAAATATTAAAAATATTGCCTTCTGCAGCAGCTTTTTCTTCAACCGGATGTTTATTTGCACCGTTTGTTTTTCTGAAATCACCATGACAACGCATACCACGTGCTGATTTGTCATCCTCCTCTTTCTTGCTTTCTTCTCCCCCTGTAGAGTACCACAGTATGAGGGAAAATGGTTCCAGTTGGGGATTTTTTTTTTTTTGAAACTAAGGGCTAATTCGTGTAGGCTTACACAGGCGTGACGTTTTGATAACCGTGTAAATCTCTCTAGGACAATGTATTTGAAAACTTCCCTGATTCAGGCGGGTTGGGTTAAATACGGAAGACACATTTCGGTTGAATGCTTGTTGTGCAGCTGCTCTCGGTATACCCTTTCCCTACCAGAAAACACGCGATACCGTAAAGTGTTGAGTATTCACGCACAACAATTCAGGAGGACACTGAAGTGCGATGGCTTTACTGTGTTTTGTAAGTGTCAGCTCACTTGACCACAGTACTCCTTAAGGTCCAAGGACCTTATACAGGCATAGCCGTGGGAAGTAAGGGGTGTTGCATCACTCCCTGAAAAATCGAAATAAAACCTTTAATTATTATTATTTCTCCCCGATATGAAAGATAAGGTCTGTATACTTCCAAAACCATACCGCAAGCGATGTGTGTTAATGTTCAGACCGAGCGTCGGGGCTCTTAATCTCCCTCCTACAGAAGATACCTTCGTCCATTGACTCTTCTGTGTAATGTACTGGAACAGAGATTCATGATTAAGGGCTGGTCTGTAAGCTAAAGATAACCCAAATAATAACTCCACATTGCTGACGTTAGCTGTCGTTGCCATCACCATAGCAACGTGAGCTAGCTAGTTCCATTTTATTAGCAGGAATTCCTAGTGCATGGAATATTTAGCATGGTCTATTCCTTTATTTGCTAATCTGTTCCAGTATTTTGTGAAACTCACCTTTCACATGTGCTTCCTCTTTTGGATCCATCTCTAGCCTTCCATGTCTGTACCCAAGTCCACAGAGTCCCCGGGTTCTGGCTGTGGTGTTCCAGCCCAAAGAAGCTCACAGCAGGGTCCAGAGATGGTCTCAGTGAAGCTGGAGGACTGCAGTCAAACACTGGAACTTAATGTGATTGTCAAAGAGGAATGGGAGGAGAGACGAATTGAGGAGGAGAGAGAAGTAAAAGAGGTTGATCAGAGAGCAGTCAAAGAGGAGGTGGAGGAGAGAGAAGTCAAAGAGGAGGTGGAGGAGAGAGAAGTCAAAGAGGAAGTAGAGATGGCAGTCAAAGAAGAAGAGCAGGGGGAGCAAACAGTCAAAGAAGAAGAGCATGAGAGAACAGTCAAAGAAGAAGAGCATGAGAGAACAGTCAAAGAAGAAGAGCAGGGGGAGCAAACAGTCAAAGAAGAAGAGCAGGAGAGAGCAGCTAAAGAAGAAGATGAGAACAGGAATGTGTCTGCTCCAGATCTAGAGGAAGAGGAGGCAGCAGTAGATAGTATCAGTGACCGAGGTAAGTTCAGGTGTGGAGTACGGAGAGAAGTTGTTGCCTTGGCAGCCACAGGGGATTCCAGAACTATTGTAGTGCTTCTGCTTGTATCAAAATACTCTTAAAGCCCCGTTCAATGTTTCCTTACTGATTCTATCATATTCCCACAGGAGAGAGCTCCCATCCAGGCTCAGACAGAGATCCCAGTACCACAGCATCAGGAAACCATAAACGCAGGCAGAGGAACTCAAGACAGAAACATCACAACAGCATGGACTGCTTCACTGGTTTCTATGAACCAGAGGAGTTGAAAAGGCACACTTGTAGGCCCCACCCCTGTTCAGATTGCAGAGGCAGTTTTATTTGTCCAGTTCACTTCAAATCACACCAACAAACTCTCAAAATAAAGAAGATGTACCCGTGCGCTCATTGTGAGAAGAGTTTTCAGACCCCAAGCAGCTTGAAGACTCACCAGCTTAATCACAAGGGAAATAAGTCGTACCACTGCTTTCAGTGTGGGAAGAGGTTCTGTCGTGTAGACACCTTAAAGGCTCACAAGAGAATACACACAGGAGAGAAGCCTTTTCACTGTTCTCAGTGTGGGAAGAGCTTCAGTGATATAGGAAATCGAAATAAACACCAGAGAATACACACAGGAGAGAAGACTTACCACTGCTCTGAGTGCGGGAAAAGTTTCAATCAGTTATCACATTTAAAACCACACCAGCTAACTCACACAAGTGAGAAGCCTTTTCACTGCTCTCAGTGTGGGAAGCGTTTCAGTCTGTCATCATATCTGAAGAAGCACCAGGTAATGCACACAGAAGAGAAGCCATACAGCTGTGATCATTGTGGGAAGAGTTTTAAATTGGAAGGAATCCTTAAGCGTCATCAGAGAATACACAGTGGAGAGAAGACTTACCACTGCTCAGAGTGTGGGAAGTGTTTCAGTGTGTCATCATATCTGAAGAGACACCAGCTAACTCACACAGGATTAAAGTCACACCACACAGGAATAAAGTCACAACACTGTTCCCACTGTGGGAAGAGCTTCAGTAAGAAAGCTGACCTAAAGAAACATCAGAGAACACACACAGGGGAGAAGCCTTTCCACTGCTCCCAATGTGGGAAGAGCTTTAATGAGAAAGGAAATCTAAAGCAACACCAGAGAAGACACTCAGGAGAGAAGCCTTGCCACTGCTCCCAATGTGGAAAAAGCTTCAGTTGGGTAATAGACCTAAAGAAACATCAGAAAGTACACAAAGAGGAGAAGCCTTTCCACTGCTCCCAATGTGGGAAGAGCTTCAATGAGAAAGGAAATCTAAAGCAACACCAGAGAAGACACTCAGGAGAGAAACCGTATAGCTGTGATCAGTGTGGGAATTGTTTTAAATGGAAACAAAGCCTGAAGGAACATCAGAAGGCAAAGCACAGTGCAGTGCCAGACCATGGCCTTATAATTGTGTTACCAAGCTGGGCATCTACATCTAATTAAAATTTACATTAACCAAGTTTCCATCTAACCTTTTTGTGTGAGTAAACTTGGCTGTAAGCTTTTCAAATGTCAACCAAACAAAATATGCTTGACAAGGTGGGGATCTTTTTGTGTCTGTAAAATGTATTATGCGAGAAATGTTGGTGGAAATGCTCTTATGTGTTAATATTGATATAGTAATCATCATATCAGCAATCATCATATGGGGCGGCAGGTGGCCTAGTGGTTAGAGCGTTGGGCCAGTAACTGTTTTTTATTTAGGTACATTAAAACCTAGGCAAAAAATCTACATTTTGTTTTGCACTGAATCTATATCTGCAACAACTGGTGGGAAAATGTGCATATTATCTTTATGCTGATTTTAGAATATTTGATGAAAATCTGTCGCCAATTGGATGGAAACCTAGCTAGTGTTGCACATGTGTTAGGCTAAATAGATGTAATATTTGGCATCTGTATTCTAGTATGTTGAATTTTTGCAAAAGAGCAAGATTTCTGACCACTTAAGACACCACTGATCGAGTCGAGTCACAAGTCATGAAAATCGCGAATTGATTACGAGTCAAGTCTGAGTACTGGACTCAAGTACTACAACACTGACAGTCTGAGTACTGGACTCAAGTACTACAACACTGACAGTCTGAGTACTGGACTCAAGTACTACAACACTGACAGTCTGAGTACTGGACTCAAGTACTACAACACTGACAGCCACTCCTCTATTGGGAATGTCATTTCTCTAGTGTTGGTCTGGTCCAGAAACTAACTTCAACTAGACCCCCATTGTAGATCTGAAGAAACTGATAAACATCTGGTATTTTTCTTATTAAAAACAAACCCATTTGATTTATTTTAGCTAAAACCAAATGTAATTTTCTGCTCATGTTTAATTGTATCCAAATAAAAACCTAAAGTTCAATGTGTTTCCATCGCACTTTCAACTCTACTGATGGTTTTGTTATTAAAAACTGTTGCGTTAAATTGGCACGTGCGCTCTAGCCAACAGCTCACAGATACAGCTAAACTTCCAAACCCTTTAAATTAGTCAGGTTTGCCTTTAATAGGTTTAAATGTCACATTCAGCTTTGTGTAATCTTTTTCTGTGTCATTATGTTTGTGTTTATTTGTGATTCAATGTCAGCGTTCTGAGACACACCATGATGTAAAAACGGAATATTACCGTACTGTTCATGCTGGTTATTGTATTATCACTACCTAACCTAACTGAAGAGATTGCAATAGGTGTAGTAGCTCCGTTCAACCACAAGATGGAACTATCGACCCTTAATACAAACAGTTTGAGTAAAAAGTTGCTTTGTTTCGTCAGAGGTATAGTGGTGCCTGGAGAAGTGGATGTACTTTAATTTTGCCCAAATTTTTCCAAAAGGCTCGACTTAAAATTTAAAATGATAAATCCCATATTGGTCTTTCACAGTCAGGCCAACCCAAACGGTACTGTGCAGTAGGCCTACTATTGAAACTAATAAATGGAGTTAGAAATTCACAGGTTTCAAACTTTCCCCATTTTTATTTTTCAGGTCACACATTTTTTCTCTCCGAAAATTACAAAATTGTAGGTTCTAAATCCATAACAATGCTTAACCCACATCAGGAGACGACTTTTGAGGTCTGGGAATAATCTAACATTTACATTTTTGAGAGTAGTTACCCATTGTTTCAAGTGTGCAGGCACCTAGCCCTATTGTCTGATTATAAGTGTTTCTGTAGTATATGAGGGAATTTGCAAAAGGAATGGCCACTGGATTGACGCAAATAATCATGATATCATTCTGACAGGTAGTCATAGGCTAGTTAACATTCAATATAGAATGTTTTTGGGCGGGCCTTTCCATCTACCATAAGACGGCTAGGCCAATCATAAGCGTCGCTATATTTATCCTGTTCCTTAATTGTTTGACATTGTGTTTTACGTCATATTATGAGGCAAATCTTACATTGCTTCAAACTAGCCTATAGCTAAAATCCCACCATAGAAACGTTGAGGCAATACATTTGTATAAAGACGTACTCATATGCATTCTCCTGTTCTATTGGGTTTTCTTCCAACTTTATTTCATTGTCTAGCACCTAAAGGCATGATGCTAATCATATCGTCAAACCGTGATAGTTGTTGCATCTTTAAATCCCCTCTCTTCATAATGGGTTTCTCCATCTCTGTTTATGAAACCGCCTGTTTTTTTTGTGCGTGTTTTTCCTGCTAATTGCATTTCGTAGGTCTACTGCCGCGCCTAAAATGCGAATAAATAACAGTTCAGTAACATTTTAAGATAAACATTCCGATCTGTTCCGTAATCCCTATTAATCGATACAAGGTAAACGTCCACTACACTACTCTGATACGTATCAGTGGAGATTTAAGAATTAAGATTGAAGTATATGCATTTAAGAATTAAGTATATGCAATGCCCACTAAGTGAGTGTAAAGCATGTACCTGTGTATGTGACAGGTTAAAGGAAATATCCATAGCCTGTTATACATTAAAAGGTATTAGTAAATTCATAGTATGTGAGGATCTTAAAACATCTAAGGTTAAAAAGATCATGCATTCAGTATTAGTTGATAGAGATTGATAACATTCATATAATGGTGTTAAAGTTAAAATCTGTCAAAGGGTACAAATTGTGAGAGGAATGTGTCTCTCTCTCTCTGTAATGTGTAAACGTTATATTGATTACTTGATTTTGTGGTGCCTAAAAGTGTTAATCTGTGATCTACGAAATGCTCTTAATCTATAAACCTGAGATCGATTGCTCTGGTCTCCACCCATATTCCCGGGGAAATCGCGGTCTTTTCTCGTTGCACTAAAAGTTTAATTGAGAAAACAACACCGTATTACTCTCGTGATTATTTCTCCTCATTTTTCAGGTACGTTATTGATGATAAAGAGTAATTTAAATGTAATAACTCGCTAACATGTCAAGAGTGTTTAAGGTGTGTCTTAGTAACATCTTGAGGAAGTTTGCAGAGAGTAATATTAGCCCTGCTCGGTTGAAGTGAAGAATAGCATCGTACTGAGAGTAGCTGCCATTTTATGTCGATTGTGAATGAACATGTGCGTTGTTAATAAGATTTTGCTGTGTTATTTGTATAATGGTTTTTCTGTTGTTTTGTAATGTTACTTTTGTAAAATATTGCACTAAAATTTGAATTATGAAAAAAACACTATCACTCGTGATTATTTCTCCCCTTTTTCAGGGGCATAACATGTATACCTCCACTACACACCTGGGAACGGTGATGAACTGCTAAAACGGTCAAACCACTTCACATCATTTAGCTTGGAAGTAATGGGGATGGGTTTGTCAAATAATATTCATATTTGAGCAACACATCACCATTGCATCCAAACAAAATGGTATTAAGATACAAGATAACATATTAAAGAAAGATTTTGTGAATTTTTCTCAATATGCGCATGTACAGTAGTCCCACAATAAGAACTATGACGCTAATAGTCCGAGTTGTGTTCTGTGGGTGTCACTGAGTAGGCTGATAGCCCAGGTCATGGGTGCGCACTCCATA
This sequence comes from Oncorhynchus kisutch, assembly GCF_002021735.2. Classification (NCBI taxonomy): domain Eukaryota; kingdom Metazoa; phylum Chordata; class Actinopteri; order Salmoniformes; family Salmonidae; genus Oncorhynchus; species Oncorhynchus kisutch. Next base: position 8,474,147 of record NW_022261978.1, on the reverse strand, counting down.
GGTAAGGCTACAGTGCAATATGAATGTTATATACGCTAAAAGGGCTGATTTGGGACAGTCGATGTCCAGCAAAAAATAGCTACAAAGCTAATATTTGTGGAAACTCTTCAGAGTTGTAATCTGTTGGTGTCCCTGAAGTAGGCTGATCTCGGGTTTCATGGATCAACAATCCATAGGTACGCATGTACAGTGCAGTATACCGCTAACGCAATTCTGAAGTCTAATACATCCACTTTTTTTGTAAAATTAGCTAATAATTTTATGTTCAATTTAAATACAATTCCAACCTGGTTTAGCATTATCTAGTCCAATTGTAGCATGAGTTCACTATTTTCATCAGTTTCAATGGGGGTCTTTAATTTGGAAGGTGATCACCCTGGCAGGGCTGGCGCCCAGGCAGCTCGGGATAAGAGCGTTTCCTAAATGACTAAAATGTAAATAAGCACCATAAGTGTTCAGTCGGGGTCTCAACTTACTGTTGCGAGGTCGAATAGTAGAATCCACAAGGTGCAAGTTCGGAATGTGGTAGTGCATCAGCGGGTTTTCTCTTGTTCTGACAGTCAGTAGCTAGGTTTCCATCCAACTGGCGACAGATCTTCATGTGAATATACAAAACATCTGCATAAATCAAATATGGCCGTTTTCCCACCAGTGGTGTTTCCAACAAATGTAAAAGTCACTGCGTGATGACAGTGCACACAACAAGCACTTTTATGCTTACATTTTCATGTAGTTAAAGTTAAATGTTTCCATCTCATTTTCAACTCTAACGATAGTTTTGTCACAAAAACTGTTGCTTTAAATAGCAAGTTCATGTAATTCCCGGTTGTTGTTGACCCCTTGATTACTTCCTCTATCACACTGAAACCTATGATAGGCTCCTGTACCTATCAGTAGGATCACTGAACACAAGCGCTGTTATTTGGAGACTGGGTCTGGAAACACCTGAACTGTTCAGCTTGAACTCTACAGCTATTCAACTAATGAATGGTATTGTCTGATTGGCTGCCATACATGTGAGCTGTCCTGGTCCTAGTATCTCACCTATCTCTCGGGTGATGGTGTGAGGAAGGTACTGGCATCGCCATTCGTCATTGATGAGGCTTGCCTGTGCCCCTGTATCCCAGACTGCTGAGACAGGTATGTTGTTGAAACTATGTTTCACAATACACCTTTTACCTACTAGGTTGAACAGTCCGGTGTTTTGTTTTGTGGAGAGGTAGTGGACTTTACATACCTCTAGGGGTTGGTGTTTTGTGGAGAAGTAGTGGACTTTACATACCTCTAGGGGCTGGTGTTTTGTGGAGAGGGAGTTTACTTTACATACCTCTAGGGGCTGGTGTTTTGTGCAGAAGTAGTGGACTTTACATACCTCTAGGGGCTGGTGTTTTGTGGAGAGGGAGTTTACTTTACATACCTCTAGGGGCTGGTGTTTTGTGCAGAAGTAGTGGACTTTACATACCTCTAGGGGCTGGTGTTTTGTGGAGAAGTAGTGGACTTTACATACCTCTAGGGGCTGGTGTTTTGTGGATAGGTAGTGGACTTTACATACCTCTAGGGGCTGGTGTTTTGTGGATAGGTAGTGGACTTTACATACCTCTAGGGGCTGGTGTTTTGTGGGGAAGTAGTGGACTTTACATACCTCTAGGGGCTGGTGTTTTGTGGAGAAGTAGTGGACTTTACATACCTCTAGGGGCTGGTGTTTTGTGCAGAAGTAGTGGACTTTACATACCTCTAGGGGCTGGTGTTTTGTGCAGAAGTAGTGGACTTTACATACCTCTAGGGGCTGGTGTTTTGTGGAGAAGTAGTGGACTTTAGATACCTCTAGGGGCTGGTGTTTTGTGGAGAAGTAGTGGACTTTAGATACCTCTAGGGGCTGGTGTTTTGTGGAGAAGTAGTGGACTTTACATACCTCTAGGGGCTGGTGTTTTGTGGATAGGTAGTGGACTTTACATACCTCTAGGGGCTGGTGTTTTGTGGATAGGTAGTGGACTTTACATACCTCTAGGGGCTGGTGTTTTGTGGATAGGTAGTGGACTTTACATACCTCTAGGGGCTGGTGTTTTGTGGGGAAGTAGTGGACTTTACATACCTCTAGGGGCTGGTGTTTTGTGCAGAAGTAGTGGACTTTACATACCTCTAGGGGCTGGTGTTTTGTGGAGAAGTAGTGGACTTTACATACCTCTAGGGGCTGGTGTTTTGTGGAGAAGTAGTGGACTTTAGATACCTCTAGGGGCTGGTGTTTTGTGGAGAAGTAGTGGACTTTAGATACCTCTAGGGGCTGGTGTTTTGTGGAGAAGTAGTGGACTTTAGATACCTCTAGGGGCTGGTGTTTTGTGGAGAAGTAGTGGACTTTACATACCTCTAGGGGCTGGTGTTTTGTGGAGAAGTAGTGGACATTACATACCTCTAGGGGCTTGTGTTTTGTGGAGAAGTAGTGGACTTTACATACCTCTAGGGGCTGGTGTTTTGTGGATAGGTAGTGGACTTTACATACCTCTAGGGGCTGGTGTTTTGTGGATAGGTAGTGGACTTTACATACCTCTAGGGGCTGGTGTTTTGTGGAGAAGTAGTGGACTTTACATACCTCTAGGGGCTGGTGTTTTGTGGAGAAGTAGTGGACTTTACATACCTCTAGGGGCTGGTGTTTTGTGGAGAAGTAGTGGACTTTACATACCTCTAGGGGCTGGTGTTTTGTGCAGAAGTAGTGGACTTTACATACCTCTAGGGGCTGGTGTTTTGTGGAGAAGTAGTGGACTTTACATACCTCTAGGGGCTGGTGTTTTGTGGATAGGTAGTGGACTTTACATACCTCTAGGGGCTGGTGTTTTGTGGATAGGTAGTGGACTTTACATACCTCTAGGGGCTGGTGTTTTGTGGGGAAGTAGTGGACTTTACATACCTCTAGGGGCTGGTGTTTTGTGCAGAAGTAGTGGACTTTACATACCTCTAGGGGCTGGTGTTTTGTGGAGAAGTAGTGGACTTTACATACCTCTAGGGGCTGGTGTTTTGTGGAGAAGTAGTGGACTTTACATACCTCTAGGGGCTGGTGTTTTGTGGAGAAGTAGTGGACTTTAGATACCTCTAGGGGCTGGTGTTTTGTGGAGAAGTAGTGGACTTTAGATACCTCTAGGGGCTGGTGTTTTGTGGAGAAGTAGTGGACTTTAGATACCTCTAGGGGCTGGTGTTTTGTGGATAGGTAGTGGACTTTACATACCTCTAGGGGCTGGTGTTTTGTGGAGAAGTAGTGGACTTTACATACCTCTAGGGGCTGGTGTTTTGTGGAGAAGTAGTGGACTTTAGATACCTCTAGGGGCTGGTGTTTTGTGGAGAAGTAGTGGACTTTAGATACCTCTAGGGGCTGGTGTTTTGTGGAGAAGTAGTGGACTTTAGATACCTCTAGGGGCTGGTGTTTTGTGGATAGGTAGTGGACTTTACATACCTCTAGGGGCTGGTGTTTTGTGGAGAAGTAGTGGACTTTACATACCTCTAGGGGCTGGTGTTTTGTGGAGAAGTAGTGGACTTTACATACCTCTAGGGGCTGGTGTTTTGTGGAGAAGTAGTGGACTTTAGATACCTCTAGGGGCTGGTGTTTTGTGGAGAAGTAGTGGACTTTAGATACCTCTAGGGGCTGGTGTTTTGTGGAGAAGTAGTGGACTTTACATACCTCTAGGGGCTGGTGTTTTGTGGATAGGTAGTGGACTTTACATACCTCTAGGGGCTGGTGTTTTGTGGGGAAGTAGTGGACTTTACATACCTCTAGGGGCTGGTGTTTTGTGCGGAAGTAGTGGACTTTAGATACCTCTAGGGGCTGGTGTTTTGTGGAGAAGTAGTGGACTTTACATACCTCTAGGGGCTGGTGTTTTGTGCAGAAGTAGTGGACTTTAGATACCTCTAGGGGCTGGTGTTTTGTGGAGAAGTAGTGGACTTTAGATACCTCTAGGGGCTGGTGTTTTGTGGAGAAGTAGTGGACTTTAGATACCTCTAGGGGCTGGTGTTTTGTGGAGAAGTAGTGGACTTTACATACCTCTAGGGGCTGGTGTTTTGTGGAGAAGTAGTGGACATTACATACCTCTAGGGGCTTGTGTTTTGTGGAGAAGTAGTGGACTTTACATACCTCTAGGGGCTGGTGTTTTGTGGATAGGTAGTGGACTTTACATACCTCTAGGGGCTGGTGTTTTGTGGATAGGTAGTGGACTTTACATACCTCTAGGGGCTGGTGTTTTGTGGAGAAGTAGTGGACTTTACATACCTCTAGGGGCTGGTGTTTTGTGGAGAAGTAGTGGACTTTACATACCTCTAGGGGCTGGTGTTTTGTGGAGAAGTAGTGGACTTTACATACCTCTAGGGGCTGGTGTTTTGTGGAGAAGTAGTGGACTTTACATACCTCTAGGGGCTGGTGTTTTGTGGAGAAGTAGTGGACTTTAGATACCTCTAGGGGCTGGTGTTTTGTGGAGAAGTAGTGGACTTTAGATACCTCTAGGGGCTGGTGTTTTGTGGAGAAGTAGTGGACTTTAGATACCTCTAGGGGCTGGTGTTTTGTGGATAGGTAGTGGACTTTACATACCTCTAGGGGCTGGTGTTTTGTGGAGAAGTAGTGGACTTTACATACCTCTAGGGGCTGGTGTTTTGTGGAGAAGTAGTGGACTTTAGATACCTCTAGGGGCTGGTGTTTTGTGGAGAAGTAGTGGACTTTAGATACCTCTAGGGGCTGGTGTTTTGTGGAGAAGTAGTGGACTTTAGATACCTCTAGGGGCTGGTGTTTTGTGGATAGGTAGTGGACTTTACATACCTCTAGGGGCTGGTGTTTTGTGGAGAAGTAGTGGACTTTACATACCTCTAGGGGCTGGTGTTTTGTGGAGAAGTAGTGGACTTTACATACCTCTAGGGGCTGGTGTTTTGTGGAGAAGTAGTGGACTTTAGATACCTCTAGGGGCTGGTGTTTTGTGGAGAAGTAGTGGACTTTAGATACCTCTAGGGGCTGGTGTTTTGTGGAGAAGTAGTGGACTTTACATACCTCTAGGGGCTGGTGTTTTGTGGAGAAGTAGTGGACTTTAGATACCATACACCTAGTGTTTTAGTACTTTCTCTGCTGCTCTTTGTTCTAGCTGACTGGTTGCATTGCACAGTGGCTGATGTTCCTCTGAAATGTTGTTGATACCTGGTACCCTTTACGTTTCATCAGCCTGGTCTGGTTGTCTTCTCCTCGCAGGCTGCTTTGACAGCGAATGTATCTAGAGAACATCCCTGGTCATCCCTACTGTCTCTGCTCTGGCGGTCTCACTAAACACAAATGCTTTGTAAATTATGTCTGTGTGTTGGGAGTGTGCTTCTGGCTATCCGTAAATACAATTTAAAAAATACAAACCTCTGGTTTGCTCAATATAAGGAATTTGAAAATATATGTCAAAATAAATGTAAAATATATGTCAAAATATATTTTTTTATGATTTATACTTTTACTTTTGAAACCAAATACTTTTAGACTTTTACTCAAGTAGTATTTTACTGGGTGACTCACTTTTACTGGAGTCATTTTCTATTAATGTAGCTTTACTTTTACTCAAGTATGACAACTGGGTACTTTTTCAACCACTGCATTCAGGATACCTTCTTAATGCCGGGTTAGGGAATCATTCAGTATACCTTCTTAATGCCGGGTTAGGGAATCATTCAGGATACCTTCTTAATGCCGGGTTAGGCAATCATTCAGGATACCTTCTTAATGCCGGGTTAGGGAATCATTCAGGATACCTTCTTAATGCCGGGTTAGGGAATCATTCAGGATACCTTCTTAATGCCGGGTTAGGGAATCATTCAGGATACCTTCTTAATGCTGGGTTAGGGAATCATTCAGGATACCTGTTTGGTCAATAAGGTATAGTATATTGTTATGATTATGCAACCTGAAAGAAATGTTTAAAAAGTGAAGTTGTGATTAAAACAATGTGTGGTCGCTCCATTCAACAAGACGGTCCTATCGAACCATAATAAAATAAAAACAGATTGCTTGTGTAAAAAAAAAACGTTTATTTCTTTCGCCAGTGTGGGTTTTCAAGCCGCTTCTCATATGATCTGGCCTGAAAATCTCCAAACAACTGGGTAGAATATCATATTATTTTCATAATGAAAGCTGTAATTGGAGTTGCGCAATGTGAGCATCTAGCGCAGCCGTGACTGTCTTGAGAATGCAGATCTGTATTCTCCCGTTGTCAGCACATATCTCGTTCTGGTAAAAGAGGGCTACAAGACCGTTCTAAATCAAGTATCAAGGTGAAAATCAAGCTTTGTAACATATTCTAGAACGTTTGCAAATACAGAAAGAATCATTTAGTCGTCGGAGTATTTGTCCACGTGCACCAGAGCAACAATTAGCCGCCTATTGCTCTAGCTAGCTAGCTTGCTAACAGTATATAGCAAGCAATTATGTTTATATTCAGTGCGCTGTGTTGTGAATCCCCATATTGAGTGTCAATGTCAAAAATATATGAAGTGTAAATTGTTCATTTTTAACATGACATCCATTGGCTACTCGGATCACTGGCTAGTAAGTTAGCCTGGCTAACTAGGCCGATAGTTAGGTAGCTAAGGAGGCTAGCTAGCCAACTTCATTTCAGTATTCATTAGTCATTTAGTGATTACAAATCAAATGTCTGTTTCAAATCTCATTTGCTTTAAACTATATGGCTCGAAATGTATCTAGTTAGCAGTCAAGTGAGCCAGAAACTCGCAAAACGCAGTCAACCCATCGTCGCTTCAGTCTTTGGTGCACGAGACGATAGCTACAACTAATTCCAAGCATGTGCAGCAAACTGGGTTACGCGCAATGCCGTCGGGGGTACGCCAAATAAAACATTGATTCATATACATATATATATATATATATTTTTTTTTTTTTTTTTTTTTTTATCACATTTTCAATCAGTCCATTTATATTTTCCAACAGGGCTATACATTTGGTTGAGGGTTTTTTCCCGCTTGAGTAGCCTCGTTTCACTGCCAAAAATACAATTAAACCATCTCGTGTTCAGCGAAATAACATAATGTTAAATGCAGGTAGCCTGCCTAGTCAAATAGTTAACATCTAATCACATTAACCCCTACACTCTCGCGGGAATTCCATTAACGGTCCGTAACGTAGCTGCTGCTCGTGTTGATTTTTTTTTACTGATGGCGCAAAACTCATGACAGGGAGACATAGTGGAGTGGTAACGCGCGTGCAAGCAGTTGTTCCCGATGCCACTTGGGTCCACAGCAGCATCCACGAGAGGCTCTTGCTGCCAAGGGAATGTCTGCCGCTTGAAAGCCGTTTTGGATACAACAGTGAAAATTGATAACTTTTGTAAAGCAAGGCCCCTGAACTCGTGTGTATTTCCTGCACTATGCAATGATATGTGCAGCAACCACGTAACGCTTTTACAGAAGTGCGCTGGTTATAATCTGGAAACAGAGTAAAGGGTCTGAATACTTATGTAAATGTGATGTCAGTTTATTTCTAATACATTTGTCACAGGAAGGGTATAGCTGGCTCTAGTGTGTGTGTGTCCTCAGATCAGAGGCAACATCTTTAAGATGGCATAACATGGGCATCGTATGGTCTACGATGGTGATCACACTGAATTCATCATCTACTAGTGACACACATTAAAACAAGTTTACAAGCCATTTTTTGACACGGGGTCAAAGTTCCCTGTAACATAACTACTTTGTGTGTGTTTTGTATGTCATGACTGTAAACACATTGTGATTTCACAATTTGCTAAAGAGCAACCCCAGTAGGCTACTGCAGCCTCACTCTACCCCTGATATCAAAGTTATTGTTTGATAAAGCGCGAAAATGAAATAAATGATTTGGAAAAACTTTTTATTTTGTGGAAGACTGAATAAGTGCTTCAAACGGTTTGCTTGGAATGATCTGTATTGTAGCTGTGATCTCTATCTGTGAATGATCTGTATTGTAGCTGTGATCTCTATCTGTGAATGATCTGTATTGTAGCTGTGATCTCTATCTGTGAATGATCTGTACTGTAGCTGTGATCTCTATCTGTGAATGATTTGTACTGTAGCTGTGATCTCTATCTGTGAATGATCTGTATTGTAGCTGTGATCTCTATCTGTGAATGATTTGTACTGTAGCTGTGATCTCTATCTGTGAATGATCTGTACTGTAGCTGTGATCTCTATCTGTGAATGATCTGTACTGTAGCTGTGATCTCTATCTGTGAATGATCTGTACTGTAGCTGTGATCTCTATCTGTGAATGATTTGTACTGTAGCTGTGATCTCTATCTGTGAATGATCTGTATTGTAGCTGTGATCTCTCTGTGAATGATCTGTACTGTAGCTGTGATCTCTATCTGTGAATGATCTGTATTGTAGCTGTGATCTCTATCGGTGAATGATCTGTAATGTAGCTGTGATCTCTATCTGTGAATGATCTGTACTGTAGCTGTGATCTCTATCTGTGAATGATTTGTACTGTAGCTGTGATCTCTATCTGTGAATGATTTGTACTGTAGCTGTGATCTCTATCTGTGAATGATCTGTACTGTAGCTGTGATCTCTATCTGTGAATGATTTGTACTGTAGCTGTGATCTCTATCTGTGAATGATTTGTACTGTAGCTGTGATCTCTATCTGTGAATGATCTGTACTGTAGCTGTGATCTCTATCTGTGAATGATCTGTACTGTAGCTGTGATCTCTATCTGTGAATGATCTGTACTGTAGCTGTGATCTCTATCTGTGAATGATCTGTACTGTAGCTGTGATCTCTATCTGTGAATGATCTGTACTGTAGCTGTGATCTCTATCTGTGAATGAATTACAGAAGATACCTTCGTCCATTGACTCTTCTGTGTAATGTACTGGAACTGTATCATGACCAAGGGCTGGTCAGTAAGCTAAAGATAACCCAAATAATAACTCCACATTACTGACGTTAGCTGTCGTTGCCATCACCATAGCAACGTGAGCTAGCTAGTTCCATTTTATTAGCAGGGATTCCTAGTGCATGGAATATTTAGCATGGTCTATTCCTTTATTTGCTAAGCTGTATATTCCAGTATTTTGTGAAACTCACCTTTCACATGTGCTTCCTCTTTTGGATCCATCTCTAGCCTTCCATGTCTGAACCAAAGTCCACAGAGTCCCCGGAGGAGAGAGCAGTCAAAGTGGAGGAGGAGGAGAGAGCAGTCAAAATGGAGGTGGAGGAGGAGAGAGCACTCACAGAGGTGGAGGAGGAGGAGAGAGCAGTCAAAGTGGAGGAGGAGGAGGAGAGAGCAGTCAAAGTGGAGGAGGAGGAGGAGGAGAGAGCAGTCAAAGTGGAGGAGGAGGAGGAGGAGAGAGCAGTCAAAGTGGAGGAGGAGAGAGCAGTCAAAGTGGAGGAGGAGAGAGCAGTCAAAGTGGAGGAGGAGAGAGCAGTCAAAGTGGAGGAGGAGAGAGCAGTCAACGTGGAGGAGGAGGAGGAGAGAGCAGTCAAAGTGGAGGAGGAGGAGGAGAGAGCAGTCAAAGTGGAGGAGGAGGAGGAGAGAGCAGTCAAAGTGGAGGAGGAGGAGGAGAGAGCAGTCAACGTGGAGGTGGAGGAGGAGAGAGCAGTCAAAGTGGAGGAGGAGGAGGAGAGAGCAGTCAAAGTGGAGGTGGAGGAGGAGAGAGCAGTCAAAGAGGAGGTGGAGGAGGAGAGAGCAGTCAAAGAGGAGGTGGAGAGAGCAGTCAAAGAGGAGGTGGAGAGAGCAGTCAAAGAGGAGGTGGAGAGAGCAGTCAAAGAGGAGGTGGAGGAGGAGAGAGCAGTCAAAGAGGAGGTGGAGGAGGAGAGAGCAGTCAAAGAGGAGGTGGAGGAGGAGAGAGCAGTCAAAGAGGAGGTGGAGGAGGAGAGAGCAGTCAAAGAGGAGGAGGAGGAGGAGAGAGCAGTCAATGAAGAGGAGGAGAACAGGGAAGTGTCTGCTCCAGACCTAGAGGAGGAAGAGGAGGAAGTAGATAGTATCACTGACCCAGGTAAGTTCAGGTATGGAGTACGGAGAGAGGTTGTTGCCTTGGCAGCCACAGGGGATTCCAGAACTATTATATTGCTTCTACTTGCATCAAAAGTCTTTTAAATCCCATTTCAATGTTACCTTTCTAATTCTATCCCCATATCTGTTCATATTCCCACAGGAGAGAGCTCCAACCCAGGTTCAGACAGTGAGCCCAGTTCCACAGCATCAGGAAACCATAAACACAGACAGAGGAACTCAAGACAGAAACATCACCACTGCATGGACTGCTTCACTAGTTTCTATGATCCAGAGGAGTTGAGAAGGCACACTTGTAGGCCAAGACCCTGCACAGACTGCAGAGACTGTTTTACTTGTCCAACTCACCCCAAATCTCCCCATCAGATTCACAAAAGAAAGAAGCCTCACCCGTATGGTCAATGTGCGGAGAGATTTCAGACCCCGAGCACTTTGAAGAGGCACCAGCTTATTCACACAGGAAAGAAGTCGTGGAAGAGGTTCCATCGTGTAGACACCGTAAAGGCTCACCAGAGAATACACACAGGGGAGAAGCCTTTCCACTGCTCCTTGTGTGGGAAGACTTTTGGTTGGTCAATACATTTGAAGAGACACCAGAAAATACATACAGAGGAGAAGCCTTTCCACTGCTCCCAATGTGGGAAGAGTTTTAATCAGTTATCAAATTTAACGAAACACCAACAAACTCACACAAGAGAGAAACCTTTTCACTGCTCCCAGTGTGGGAAGAGTTTCAGTCTGTCATCATATCTGAAGAAGCACCAAATAACTCACACAGAAGAGAAACCGTTCAGTTGTGATCATTGTGGGAAGAGTTTTAAATTGGAAGGAAGCCTTAAGAGTCATCAGAGAATGCATAGTGGAGAGAAGCCCCACCATTGCTCGCAATGTGGTAAGAGCTTCGGTCAGGCAGGAGACTTAAAGAGACATCAGAGAATACACAGTGGAGAGAAGCCATACCACTGCTCTCAATGTGGAAAAAGCTTCAGTCGGTTAAATGTCCTAAAGCAACATCAGAGAGGACACACAGGGGAGAATCCTTTCCACTGCTCCCAATGTGGGAAGACCTTCAGCGAGAAAGGAAATCTAAAGCAACACCAGAGAATACACACGGGAGAGAAGCCATACAGCTGTGATCAGTGCGGGAATTGTTTTAAATGGAAAGAAATGCTGAAAGAACATCAAGAAGTAATTCACAGTGCAGTGCCCAACACTGACCTTATAATGGAGCTGCCAAGCTGGGCGGCTACATATCTAACTAATATTGACTGACTGTTTTTGTAATTATTCTGTTAAACCTTTTTTTACATGTACAGTGGGGAGAACAAGTATTTGATACACTGCCGATTTTGCAGGTTTTCCTACTTACAAAGCATGTAGAGGTCTGTAATTTTCTAAAACAAAAAGAAAATCAGAAAATCACATTGTATGATTTTTAAGTAATTAATTTGCATTTTATTGCATGACATAAGTATTTGATACATCAGAAAAGCAGAACTTATTTGGTATAGAAACCTTTGTTTGCAATTACAGAGATCATGCGTTTCCTGTAGTTCTTGACCAGTTTTGCACACACTGCAGCAGGGATTTTTGCCCACTCCTCCATACAGACCTTCTCCAGATCCTTCAGGTTTCGGGGCTGTCGCTGGGCAATACAGACTTTCAGCTCCCTCCAAAGATTTTCTATTGGGTTCAGGTCTGGAGACTGGCTAGGCCACTCCAGGACCTTGAGATGCTTCTTACGGAGCCACTCCTTAGTTGCCCTGGCTGTGTGTTTCGGGTCATTGTCATGCTGGAAGACCCAGCCACGACCCATCTTCAATGCTCTTACTGAGGGAAGGAGGTTGTTGGCCAAGATCTCACGATATATGGCCTCGTCCATCCTCCCCTCAATACGGTGCAGTCGTCCTGTACCCTTTGCAGAAAAGCATCCCCAAAGAATGATGTTTCCACCTCCATGCTTCACAGTTGGGATGGTGTTCTTGGGGTTGTACTCATCCTTCTTCTTCCTCCAAACATGGCAAGTGGAGTTTAGACCAAAAATATATAATTTTGTCTCATCAGACCACATGACCTTCTCCCATTCCTCCTCTGGATCATCCAGATGGTCATTGGCAAACTTCAGACGGGCCTGGACATGCGCTGGCTTGAGCAGGGGGACCTGCGTGCGCTGCAGGATCTTAATCCATGACGGCGTAGTGTGTTACTAATGGTTTTCTTTGAGACTGTGTTCCCAGCTCCCTTCAGGTCATTGACCAGGTCCTGCCGTGTAGTTCTGGGCTGATCCCTCACCTTTCTCATGATCATTGATGCCCCACGAGGTGAGATCTTGCATGGAGCCCCAGACCGAGGGTGATTGACCGTCATCTTGAACTTCTTCCATTTTCTAATAATTGCGCCAACAGTTGTTGCCTTCTCACCAAGCTGCTTGCCTATTGTCCTGTAGCCCATCCCAGCCTTGTGCAGGTCTACAATTTTATCCCTGATGTTCTTACACAGCTCTCTGGTCTTTGCCATTGTGGAGAGGTTGGAGTCTGTTTGATTGAGTGTGTGGACAGGTGTCTTTTATACAGGTCACGAGTTCAAACAGGTGCAGTTAATACAGGTAATGAGTGGAGAACAGGAGGGCTTCTTAAAGAAAAACTAACAGGTCTGTGAGAGACGGAATTCTTACTGGTTGGTAGGTGATCAAATATTTATGTCATGCAACAAAATGCAAATTAATTACTTAAAAATCATACAATGTGATTTTCTGGATTTTTGTTTTAGATTCTGTCTCTCACAGTTGAAGTGTACCGATGATGAAAATTACAGACCTCTACATGCTTTGTAAGTAGGAAAACCTGCAAAATCGGCAGTGTGTCAAATACTTGTTCTCCCCACTGTATGTTTTACCTTTTAACACTTTGTTAACAGAGGGGGAGGTGGGAGGGTGGATTGAACTCCGGTCTCCGGTGGGGAAAAGAGTACATGTGACTGTCTGGGTGTGTTAACACTTGACCCCAGGCTCTGCATAATTATCCTGCAAGACCTGAAGTCCATCTGTAATATTCTCATATGAAAATGTACTAAAGAGTATGGGTATGGTGGCCTAGTGGTTAGAGGCAGGGTAGCCTAGCGGTTAGAGGCAGGGTGGCCTAGTGGTTAGAGGCAGGGTAACCTAGCGGTTAGAGGCAGGGTAGCCTAGCGGTTAGAGGCAGGGTAGCCTAGCGGTTAGAGGCAGGGTAGCCTAGCGGTTAGAGGCAGGGTAGCCTAGCGGTTAGAGGCAGGGTAGCCTAGCGGTTAGAGGCAGGGTAGCCTAGCGGTTAGAGGCAGGGTAGCCTAGCGGTTAGAGGAACGGTAGCCTAGCGGTTAGAGGAACGGTAGCCTAGCGGTTAGAGGCAGGGTAGCCTAGCGGTTAGAGGCAGGGTAGCCTAGTGGTTAGAGCGTTGGACTAGTAACCGGAAGGTTGCAAGTTCAAACCCCTGCGCTGACAAGGTACAAATCTGTCGTTCTGTCCCTGAACAGGTAGTTAACCCACTGTTCCTAGGCCGTTATTGAAAATAAGAATTTGTTCTTAACTGACTTGCCTAGTTAAATAAAGGTAAAAAAATAAAATAAATATTATCTCGAGTCAATCACTCTCCTCTTGGGAATGTTTTATTTGCATATTGATGTTATTGCACCAGTGTTGGGGAAACACATTAGTAACACGGGGTTTTACAGTAACACAGGGTTTTACAGTAACACGGGGTTTTACAGTAACACAGGGTTTTACAGTAACACAGGGTTTTACAGTAACACAGGGGGTTACAGTAACACAGGGTTTTACAGCAACACAGGGGGTTACAGCAACACAGGGTTTTACAGTAACAGGGTTTTACAGTAACACAGGGTTTTACAGTAACACAGGGGGTTACAGTAACACAGGGTTTTACAGTAACACAGGGGGTTACAGTAACACAGGGGGTTACAGTAACACAGGGGGTTACAGTAACACAGGGTTTTACAGTAATAGTATCACGTTAGTCCATAACGAGGTAATATAATGAGTTATACTTTGTATCTGAGTAATATGTAGATGTAGTCAAGCCACCTAAACCTAGATTCCGAGTAGAGTCCCTCGTGTTCTAGTGTGAGTCCTTTATACTCCAGTCACGAGTCCCTTGGTAGTGTTACCATTTTTTTTTAAAGCTTGTTTTCATTAGTGTTGTACATTTGTAAGACTAAATATATGTACATTTGTCTGTGCTCGCAAAATAGTTTATCACCACAGACAAGAGTTTGGCTGAGACACCCCACAGCCAGTAAAAATCTAAATCTGGATATGAAATGTCACATACTTTGGCATGGATCCACAAAACAACCAGTCTTGGCTCGGTTCATTCAGATCTTATTTCCCAGATCACGTCTCACTGTAAATTTATTATGGTGTCAGCAATGTGAGGACCTCATGGTCGACTAATAAGGTCAACATAATGTGCTGGCCTGTATCGGGGGCGGCAGGTAGCCTAGTGGTTAGAGCATTGGGACAGTAACTGAAAGGTTGCTGGATCGAATGCCAGAGCTGACAAGGTATAAATCTGTCGTTCTGCCGTTACGTTCTACCGGGGAACAGTTAACCAACTGTTCCCCGGGAGGCCGTCATTGTAAATTAGAATTTATTCTTAATTGACTTGCCTAGTTAAATAAGTACATTTTTTCAATTGGATCGCTGTGGTCTACAATATAGGTATGAGGTCTTCACCTTTCAGCATGCAGTGTGAAGTCAATGGAGGGATGCATGTAATATGAACCTAATACATTTACAAGGATAAACACTTGGATCAAATGGGGAGCTGTTGTGTTTTACAGAAAGCTTTACAGATCTTTAGACGAACAAGTCTAGGTATTACTTCCTGTCAGTGACCTTCTCCAAACATGGCCGTGATCCTAAACTGGGTGTCAGAAATACATGCAGCCTGAAGTCGTTTAGGATTACTGTATGACCCTCTGTCATAGAGATATTATCAAACCTGCTGAGCTGTTCTTGAAACTAACATTTGATCCCAATACAGTCGATGGCAGAGTTACAGGAAGTGTACCTAAGCAACAGATCATTTCCAATCCCAATATGGCCCTGTTCAGAAATGGGTGTATCAGAAATCGCTGAACTCCCCTTCAGCTGCATCTCTGAGAGAGCAGGGGACTCGTCCTAGCCAAGGCTTTTGGAACAGAAAGGACAAGTGACAGCCCGATCCACTAGATGACCCCACCAACGATCACTGTTTAGAAGTTAAACCCTTCACATCAAGTCGCACAATTGGAAAACTGATTTAAATTATGGGGAAATTGGGAAGTGTTCCTGTCTGCCTGTGATGGAGTTGAATAGAAGGTATTGAATAGAAGGAGTTGAATAGAAGGAGTAGAATAGAAGGAGTTGAACAGAAGGAGTTGAACAGAAGGAGTTGAACAGAAGGAGTTGAACAGAAGGAGTTGAACAGAAGGAGTTGAACAGAAGGAGTTGAACAGAAGGAGTTGAACAGAAGGAGTTGAACAGAAGGAGTTGAACAGAAGGAGTTGAACAGAAGGAGTTGAACAGAAGAAGTTGAACAGAAGGAGTTGAATAGAAGGTTGTCCAGTTTAACTGCAGCAGTTCATTAGGCACAGTGTAGCAAAACAAGCTGGTGGCCACCGGGCTTCCTGAGTTGGTATCGATAAATGTTAAATTAATTAACCGTCACAACTAAGCCAATATGGCAACAATTAGGATCAACTTGAATTTGCAAATCAATCTGAATGAAGGTCAACACAGAGAACCTCATAACAGGGCCGTTACAGAGAACCTCATAACAGGGCCGTTGCAGAGAACCTCATAACAGGGCCGTTACAGAGAACCTCATAACAGGGCCTTTACAGAGAACCTCATAACGGGGCCGTTACAGAGAACCTCATAACAGGGCCGTTACAGAGAACCTCATAACAGGGCCGTTACAGAGAACCTCATAACAGGGCCGTTGCAGAGAACCTCATAACAGGGCCATTACAGAGAACCTCATAACAGGGCCGTTGCAGAGAACCTCATAACAGGGCCGTTACAGAGAACCTCATAACAGGGCCGTTACAGAGAACCTCATAACAGGGCCTTTACAGAGAACCTCATAACGGGGCCTTTACAGAGAACCTCATAACAGGGCCGTAGCAGAGAACCTCATAACAGGGCCGTAGCAGAGAACCTCATAACAGGGCCGTTACAGAGAACCTCATAACAGGGCCGTTAAATGTCACAAATTATCCCATTTTAATATGGTTTTCCTCAATTATGCTTTAACATGATGTGAAAACGCTTCCTCCAAACCCTTCTAATGTTTAAATGTTTAAAAAATGAAAATGGCATAAATCCTCTTTTTAATTTGATCTGTATTTTGGTGAGGAACCTCCCCAATAGCTTTCTAATAGCTACACTAATGTGGCACACAGACTGTGATTCTCTAGATAACCTTCCTTTCTCCAGTAGTTAATGTTTCCTCTTTCAGAACCTGTTCATAATCCACTTCATTTTTACATGTTGAACAATATGGATTAAATGAGGTGAAAATCCATAAAATAATGTTTTTTTTGTTGCTCTAGTTTCTTCAGGAATCACCCTAATAGCTTCTCTAATACAATCATGTGTCACACAGACTGACTTTTTAGATAACCTTCCTTTCTCAAGTACTTAATGTTTCCTCTTTCAGAACCTGTTCATAATCCACTTCCCTCTTCCTATTTACATGATGAACACTGCATCTGAAACTATGAAAATCACAACATTGAAGTAACCAACGGCAACAAACACAACAAGGTTTCTTGCCGCTTCACTTCTTCAACCCCTGATGACATCAGAGTGGGATGAATGTGTCTGATCAACTTGCCCTCGCACTCCCTTGCGGCAAAACCTTTATATAGGATTAGGATTCCACAGAATCTTATTGGTTGCAATGCGTCAACCAATGGTTGCGTGCCACGTCAAATTGCTATATCATATGATGTGGTTAGCTGATATGCAGACCCAGGCGTTTCTGAGATCTGGCATGCTTCTCCAATGTAGTCAGCATGGAGGGTCACTGTGTTTCAGAACCACAGATTTCACAAAACCTACAACTAATGTAATCTGACAGAGTAGGTAACTGCTCACTGCTCCATGACTGCCTTCTGACACCATGTATCTAGTCTGTGTTGGCTGACTGTTGGGCCTTCATTCCAACCTCTCCCGCCACTGTGGATTCTATTTATAGCTTTCTCATAAAAGTGTGACGCCTCGGCTATGTGTGAAGCCTCCGCTATGCTGACAAAGATATCTAGCATCTAACTCATTGCAATTTGAACCATCTGGTAAATCTGGATAAGTATAACATTACCGAATATATTAAAATGCTTTTTCCCTAAATGGGTCTAGACTTGTTATTGCTTGTTGAGCAGATGGGGATCTGTGAAACTTACTCCTCAGGACTTAAACCCCATTTTTATATATATATTTAACTAGGCAAGTCAGTTAAGAACAAATTCTTATTTTCAATGACAGCCTAGGAACAGTGGGTTAACTGCCTGTTCAGGGGCAGAACAACAGATTTGTACCTTGTCAGCTCGGGGGTTTGAACTTGCAACCTTCTGGTTACTCGTCCAACGCTCTAACCACTAGGCTACCCTGCCTCCCCATTATAAACCCGTGGTTTGAATTGAAGAGGGCAGTCCATCAGTGCAGACATCCCAGATTTACCACCATATTTGACAGTAGGTCTGTTGTCTGCTTAAGAACCCTTATTTCCATGCCAAACACACCACTGGTGTACGTGGGAAAGAGCTCTAATTTCATGTCTACTGAAACCCTCTGAACTGGAACAACCATTTCAGTAAAGGGTGTAATAAGTCTAAATTCTAATAGATTGGATTAGTTTAGAAAAATGCTATTTATCTTTGTGTAGCATAAGATTCATTAATTAATCAACCAATGTTGAGTTAAGGTTGGTGGAATCTTATTCAAAATGATTCACAACTTTTATGGCTGTCAAAGGTGTTTTCACCAAGTTAACTTTGGGGGCCTCCCGAGTGGCGCAGCGGTCTAAGGCACTGTATCGCAGTGCTAGAGGCGTCAATACAAACCCGGGATCGATCTCAGGCTGTGTCGCAATGTCCTTGTCCCATCATGCACTTACTTGGGTAGCCAGTTTAGAACAATCCCTCCTTGCCCTTGTCCCATAGTGCACTGACTTGGGTAGCCAGTTTAGAACAATCCCTCCTTGTCTCCTTATCCTGGCATCTGGGAAACTGAGCCAGTGTCGTGTTTTATTACAGGTGCCTCTCAGGTGCCTCCCGGGTGGACGTCTGTGCCGGACCAACCCATGTGGAGGGCCTTCGTATCCCATTCAGATCTTGATTCTGA
The DNA here is from genome assembly GCF_002021735.2 of Oncorhynchus kisutch. NCBI lineage: Eukaryota > Metazoa > Chordata > Actinopteri > Salmoniformes > Salmonidae > Oncorhynchus > Oncorhynchus kisutch. Next base: position 8,455,758 of record NW_022261978.1, on the reverse strand, counting down.
GCCAGATGCTCTCCAATACAACTCAAAAGATGATCTGGTCCCAGATGACTATGAGACAGACACTGAGCACAAACAGACTAAAAACCAAAATGAACTTTTAGCTCTAAAATGTAGTATAGTAATTCCATTAGTGCCTCAAAATATTTATTTTACAAGTATTTTGATGACATGAAACAGAACAGGGAAGCTCAGTACAGGGAAGCTCAGTACAGGGAAGCTCAGTACAGGGAAACTCAGTACAGGGAAACTCAGTACAGGGAAACTCAGTACAGGGAAACTCAGTACAGGGAAACTCAGTACAGGGAAGCTCAGTACAGGGAAACTCAGTACAGGGAAGCTCAGTACAGGGAAGCTCAGTACAGGGAAACTCAGTACAGGGAAGCTCAGTACAGGGAAACTCAGTACAGGGAAGCTCAGTACAGGGAAACTCAATACAGGGAAGCTCAGTACAGGGAAGCTCAGTACAGGGAAACTCAATACAGGGAAGCTCAGTACAGGGAAGCTCAGTACAGGGAAACTCAGTACAGGGAAGCTCAGTACAGGGAAACTCAGTACAGGGAAGCTCAGTACAGGGAAACTCAGTACAGGGAAGCTCAGTACAGGGAAACTCAATACAGGGAAGCTCAGTACAGGGAAACTCAATACAGGGAAGCTCAGTACAGGGAAGCTCAGTACAGGGAAACTCAGTACAGGGAAGCTCAGTACAGGGAAACTCAATACAGGGAAGCTCAGTACAGGGAAGCTCAGTACAGGGAAACTCAGTACAGGGAAACTCAGTACAGGGAAGCTCAGTACAGGGAAGCTCAGTACAGGGAAGCTCAGTACAGGGAAACTCAGTACAGGGAAACTCAGTACAGGGAAGCTCAGTACAGGGAAACTCAGTACAGGGAAGCTCAGTACAGGGAAACTCAGTACAGGGAAGCTCAGTACAGGGAAGCTCAGTACAGGGAAACTCAGTACAGGGAAACTCAGTACAGGGAAGCTCAGTACAGGGAAACTCAGTACAGGGAAGCTCAGTACAGGGAAACTCAGTACAGGGAAGCTCAGTACAGGGAAGCTCAGTACAGGGAAACTCAGTACAGGGAAGCTCAGTACAGGGAAGCTCAGTACAGGGAAACTCAGTACAGGGAAGCTCAGTACATGTGTGAGGATTGTCTTAGCGTGGTGGAAAATGCTGATACAAAAGGTATACTGGAGAAGATGTGGCAATCGGAAACACTGAAATGTCATTTAAATAATATATACATTTGCCATTAGAAGAGCACATTCCGAATTTGCTGCAGGAACCTGAGATTACAAACCATCTAAAGCATTGATTTGATGGAGTTCAAAAGAAAACCCAGCTTCTATAGATCATGTACAGTGCCTTCAGAAACTATTCAGACCCCTTGACTTTTTCCACATTTAGTTATGTTGCAGGCATATTCTGAAATAGATTATAATCCCCCCCCCACTCAATCTACACACAATACCCCATAATGACAAAGCAAAAACAGTTTTTATTTTTTATTTTGAAAATGTATTTAAAAAAGAATGTAAAACTGATATCACATTTATATAAATATTCAGACCCTTTACTCAGTACTTTGTTGATGTACCTTTGGCAGCGATTACAGCCTCGAGTCTTCTTGGGTATGATGCTACAAGCTAGGCACACCTGTATTTGGGTTTCTCACATTCTTCTCTGCAGATCCTCTCAAACTCTGTCAGGTTGAATGGGGAGTGACGCTGCACATCTATTTTCAGGTCTCTCCAGAGATGTTCCTGCATTGTCTTGGCAGTGTGTTTAGGTTCATTGTCCGGTTGGAAGGTGAACCTTTGCCCCAGTCTGAGGTCCTGAGCGCTCTGGAGCAGGTTTTCATCAAGGATCTCTTTGTACTTTGCTCCGTTCATCTTTGTCTCAATCCTGACTTGTCTCTTAGTCCTAACCGCTGAAAAACATCCCCACAGCATGATGCTGCCACCACCATGATGCTGCCACCACCATGCTTCACCGTAGGGATGGTGTCAGATTTCCTCCAGATGTGATGTTTGGCATTCAGGCCAAAGAGTTCAATCTTGGTTTCATCGGACCAGAGAATCTTGTTTCTCATGGTCTTAAGAGTCTTTAGGTGCCTTTTGGAAAACTCCAAGCGGGCTGTCATGTGCCTTTTACTGAGGAGTGGCTTCCGTCTGGCCACTCTACAATAAAGGCCTGATTGGTGGAGTGCTGCAGAGAGAGTTGTCCTTCTGGAAGGTCACCTCCCTGACCAAGGACCTTCTCCCCCAATTTCTCAGTTTGGCGAGGCGGCCAGTTCTAGGAATAGTTTTGGCGGTTCCAAACTTCTTCCATTAAGAATGATGGGGGCCACTGTTGGTACCCTTCCCACTGTTGGTACCCTTCCCACTGTTGGTACCCTTCCCACTGTTGGTACCCTTCCCAATGTTGGTACCCTTCCCACTGTTGGTACCCTTCCCAATGTTGGTACCCTTCCCCAGATCTGTGCCTCGACACAATCCGGCCTCTGAGCTCTAAGGACAATTCCTTTAACCCCATGGCTTGGTTTTTGCTCTGACATGCACTGTCAACTGTGGGACCTTATATGTGGGACAGCCTTTCCAAATCATGTCCAATCAATTGAATTTACCACAGGTGGACTCCTATCAAGTTGTTGAAACATCTCAATGATGATCAATGGGAACAGGATGCACCTGAGCTCAATTTCGAGTCTCATAGCAAAGACTCTTACTTTTACTCTTACTCTTACAAAGACTTAAAACATTTTTTTTTATACATTTGCAAAAATAAAACCTACTTTTGCTTTGTCATTATGGGGTATTGTATGTAGATTGCTGAGGGATTACATGTGTTTTAATAAGGCTGTATTTAACAAAATGTGGAAAAAGTCAAGGGGTATATACTTACTGTATATGATGGGGAGATGTATGAGGAACTGTCACCTCTAAGTTCCCCTGATAATCTGTCCCTTCAGTTCATTTGTGACGGAGTTCAAGTGTTTGAATCCTCTTCATTCAGCATTTGGCCGCTCCTCTAATGAGCTTCCTGTACGTCTGAGAAACAAACGTCCTTGTCTGCGGTTCATGTTTTGAGCTCCAAAAGCCACACATGAACACGTACTTGAAACCTTTCGTAGATTAATGTATTACTTTGCAAGATCAAGGTGTCAAAATGGAGAAAAAAAACTCAAGTTGCTTTTGTGACTCGCAGAGTCTTTTCTTTAATTGACAGACCTCTTCTTCAAAACGTCATTTAAACAGTTTAATGGGTAATTTGAACAGTTTAATGGGTAATTTAAACAGTTTAATGGGTCATTTGATCAGTTTAATGGGTAATTTAAACAGTTTAATGGGTCATTTGAACAGTTTAATGGGTCATTTAAACAGTTTAATGGGTCATTTGAACAGTTTAATGGGTCATTTAAACAGTTTAATGGGTCATTTGATGAGTTTAATGGGTAATTTAAACAGTTTAATTGGTAATTTGAACAGTTTAATGGGTCATTTAAACCGTTTAATTGGTCATTTAAACAGTTTAATGGGTCATTTAAACAGTTTAATTGGTCATTTAAACAGTTTAATTGGTCATTTAAACAGTTTAATTGGTCATTTAAACAGTTTAATTGGTCATTTGAACAGTTTAATGGGTCATTTGAACAGTTTAATGGGTCATTTGAACAGTTTAATGGGTCATTTAAACAGTTTAATGGGTCATTTAAACAGTTTAATGGGTCATTTAAACAGTTTAATGGGTCATTTAAACAGTTTAATTGGTCATTTGGCTGCTCTTTTTTTCCAAAAAGGTTCTATAGTAGCAAAGGGAAGAGGGTTCTATAGTAGCAAAGGGAAGAGGGTTCTATAGTAGCAAAGGGAAGAGGGTTCTATAGTAGCAAAGGGAAAAGGTTCTATAGTAGCAAAGGAAAGAGGGTTCTATAGTAGCAAAGGGAAAAGGTTCTATAGTAGCAAAGGGAAGAGGGTTCTATAGTAGCAAAGGGAAGAGGGTTCTATAGTAGCAAAGGGAAGAGGGTTCTATAGTAGCAAAGGGAAGAGGGTTCTATAGTAGCAAAGGGAAGAGGGTTCTATAGTAGCAAAGGGAAGAGGGTTCTATAGTAGCAAAGGGAAGAGGGTTCTATAGTAGCAAAGGGAACAGGGTTCTATAGTAGCAAAGGGAAGAGGGTTCTATAGTAGCAAAGGGAAGAGGGTTCTATAGTAGCAAAGGGAAGAGGGTTCTATAGTAGCAAAGGGAACACGTGCATATCCTTTTTGAGGAAAACTGTCGACTCAGAAATCAGTCTGACTTGTTTATAGATTCAGCACTATAGTCTGGCAAAACTGGAAAGGGAATTAATGGCCCCAGTATTTTATCTCAGCTTGAACATTTTGACATAATGGAGGGACCTAATCCCAGACTATATGCACAATGTGCAATTGGCGGTTGCCAGGAGCATGACCAGGTTAAACAGTGAAAATCATGAGATGTCATGGTGTATATACGGTGTAGGTAGATCAGCTCAACGTCTAGATCACATGCGTTTTGAATAATAAGCCACCATGCCACGGCTCACGTGTACCATCTTTGATGACCCAAATAACATTTTTGAAAGACACACGAATGGTACGTGTAGCTTCTGTACTATAGTGTTCCACTACTTAAAGGAATTTTGCCAAATCGTTACTTAACTAATTGGTTAAAACTTGTTCAGGGAGTCCCTCTACTACTTGGCGAGAGCATTACAGAAAGTCTGATTTGAGGTTTTTATGGGTGATGTTTCTTGCAACGTGTATCTTTGCCTCCAGCTGCCAAGAAGTGTTTGGGGTCAGAATAACAGAATAAGAAGTGTTTGGGGTCAGAATAACAGAATAAGAAGTGTTTGGGGTCAGAATAACAGAATAAGAAGTGTTTGGGGTCAGTATAACATAATAAGAAGTGTTTGGGGTCAGAATAACAGAATAAGAAGTGTTTGGGGTCAGAATAACAGAATAAGAAGTGTTTGGGGTCAGAATAACAGAACAAGAAGTGTTTGGGGTCAGAATAACAGAATAAGAAGTGTTTGGGGTCAGAATAACAGAATAAGAAGTGTTTGGGGTCAGTATAACAGAATAAGAAGTGTTTGGGGTCAGAATAACAGAATAAGAAGTGTTTGGGGTCAGAATAACAGAACAAGAAGTGTTTGGGGTCAGAATAACAGAATAAGAAGTGTTTGGGGTCAGAATAACAGAATAACAGAATAAGAAGTGTTTGGGGTCAGAATAACAGAATAAGAAGTGTTTGGGCTCAGTATAACAGAATAACAGAATAAGAAGTGTTTGGGGTCAGGATAACAGAATAACAGAATAAGAAGTGTTTGGGGTCAGAATAACAGAATAAGAAGTGTTTGGGGTCAGTATAACAGAATAAGAAGTGTTTGGGGTCAGAATAACAGAATAAGAAGTGTTTGGGGTCAGTATAACAGAATAAGAAGTGTTTGGGGTCAGTATAACAGAATAACAGAATAAGAAGTGTTTGGGGTCAGAATAACAGAATAACAGAATAAGAAGTGTTTGGGGTCAGAATAACAGAATAAGAAGTGTTTGGGGTCAGTATAACAGAATAAGAAGTGTTTGGGGTCAGAATAACAGAATAAGAAGTGTTTGGGGTCAGTATAACAGAATAAGAAGTGTTTGGGGTCAGTATAACAGAATAACAGAATAAGAAGTGTTTGGGGTCAGTATAACAGAATAAGAAGTGTTTGGGGTCAGAATAACAGAATAAGAAGTGTTTGGGGTCAGAATAACAGAACAAGAAGTGTTTGGGGTCAGAATAACAGAATATCAAATCAAATCAAATCAAATTTATTTATATAGCCCTTCGTACATCAGCTGATATCTCAAAGTGCTGTACAGAAACCCAGCCTAAAACCCCAAACAGCAAGCAATGCAGGTGGAGAAGCACGGTGGCTAGGAAAAACTCCCTAGAAAGGCCAATACCTAGGAAGAAACCTAGAGAGGAACCAGGCTATGTGGGGTGGCCAGTCCTCTTCTGGCTGTGCCGGGTGGAGATTATAACAGAACATGGTCAAGATGTTCAATGTTCATAAATGACCAGCATGGTCGAATAATAATAAGGCAGAACAGTTGAAACTAGAGCAGCAGCACAGTCAGGTGGAAGTTGAAACTGGAGCAGCAGCATGGCCAGGTAGACTGGGGACAGCAAGGAGTCATCATGTCAGGTAGTCCTGGGGCATGGTCCTAGGGCTCAGGTCAGTTGAAACTGGAACAGCAGCATGGCCAGGTGGACTGGGGACAGCAAGGAGTCATCATGTCAGGTAGTCCTGGGGCATGGTCCTAGGGCTCAGGTCCTCCGAGAGAGAGAAAGAAAGAGAGAAGGAGAGAATTAGAGAACGCACACTTAGATTCACACAGGACACCGAATAGGACAGGAGAAGTACTCCAGATATAACAAACTGACCCCAGCCCCCCGACACATAAACTACTGCAGCATAAATACTGGAGGCTGAGACAGGAGGGGTCAGGAGACACTGTAACAGAATAAGAAGTGTTTGGGGTCAGAATAACAGAATAACAGAATAAGAAGTGTTTGGGGTCAGAATAACAGAATAACAGAATAAGAAGTGTTTGGGGTCAGAATAACAGAATAAGAAGTGTTTGGGCTCAGTATAACAGAATAACAGAATAAGAAGTGTTTGGGGTCAGGATAACAGAATAACAGAATAAGAAGTGTTTGGGGTCAGAATAACAGAATAAGAAGTGTTTGGGGTCAGTATAACAGAATAAGAAGTGTTTGGGGTCAGAATAACAGAATAAGAAGTGTTTGGGGTCAGTATAACAGAATAAGAAGTGTTTGGGGTCAGTATAACAGAATAACAGAATAAGAAGTGTTTGGGGTCAGAATAACAGAATAACAGAATAAGAAGTGTTTGGGGTCAGAATAACAGAATAAGAAGTGTTTGGGGTCAGTATAACAGAATAAGAAGTGTTTGGGGTCAGAATAACAGAATAAGAAGTGTTTGGGGTCAGTATAACAGAATAAGAAGTGTTTGGGGTCAGTATAACAGAATAACAGAATAAGAAGTGTTTGGGGTCAGTATAACAGAATAAGAAGTGTTTGGGGTCAGAATAACAGAATAAGAAGTGTTTGGGGTCAGTATAACAGAAGTGTTTGGGGTCCTCTCTGGACGTTTTTCATCTTGAACCATGTTTTACAGAAACAAAGAATATACTCTGTTGCCCTAAGAGTTGTGAAAAGTATCAGTGATTACAGCTGTCGAAGGTGAATCCAACAAGTATTAACTCTGAGGTGTGAAGAAATATGAAAACAAGACATCTTTATTTTTACATTAATTTTGGAAATGTGTCTATAATTTGTTCCTTCACTTTAGAAATTTGGATGATAAGAACATTTTTATATTGAATTTTGAGGCAGTAGAAAAGGGCTGTGTAGCTGTTTACTGGGCACTTTACTGTTCAGTCCATTCTCTCTACCTGGTCACCTGTGTAGCTGTTTACTGGGCACTTTACTGTTCAGTCCATTCTCTCTACCTGGTCACCTGTGTAGCTGTTTACTGGGCTCTTTACTGTTCAGTCCATTCTCTCTACCTGGTCACCTGTGTAGCTGTTTACTGGGCACTTTACTGTTCAGTCCATTCTCTCTACCTGGTCACCTGTGTAGCTGTTTACTGGGCACTTTACTGTTCAGTCCATTCCCTTTACCTGGTCACCTGTGTAGCTGTTTACTGGGCACTTTACTGTTCAGTCCATTCCCTCTACCTGGTCACCTGTGTAGCTGTTTACTGGGCACTTTACTGTTCAGTCCATTCCCTCTACCTGGTCACCTGTGTAGCTGTTTACTGGGCTCTTTACTGTTCAGTCCATTCTCTCTACCTGGTCACCTGTGTAGCTGTTTACTGGGCACTTTACTGTTCAGTCCATTCTCTCTACCTGGTCACCTGTGTAGCTGTTTACTGGGCTCTTTACTGTTCAGTCTATGTAGTATGTTGTGTTCCTAATATTTTTCCCTCTTGTTTCTCTTCCAGACCACCACATCCTTCCACAACCTAACCTTCCTACCCAGACCACCACATCCTTCCACAACCTAACCTTCCTACCCAGACCACCACATCCTTCCACAACCTAACCTTCCTACCCAGACCACCACATCCTTCCACAACCTAACCTTCCTATCGGCCTTTCAACCTCCAACTCCTAAACCTTAATCAACATCCGTTCCAAACCCTCCCCTATGAACTCTGTGTTCCACTGTGTAATAAATACCCTAAACCTGGATTCCTACCTTAATCTCCGTCCCCTCATTGCATTCTGACCAATGGGCCATGGTGGCAGCAGAAATACTGATCATAGTCAAGTCCAGTCACTACACCCGCAATAACATCTGCTAAACATGTGTATGTGACCAATAGAATTTGATTCGATTTGAAATGGCCGATTCCATTTTATAGGGTTACAGAGGTATTAATTCTGACCAATGGGCCATGGTGGCAGCAGAAATCCTAAACCAGCCAGTTCTATAGAAAACATCCTAATACGATCCTTCCTGAGGCCTGAGGCAAAGCCAAGAAACACACAGGTCATATATCTTGCAAGATCTTTGCACATTAAAAGACCTTGGCTGTCGTGAAGACGAGAGCACAGTCCAAGAAATGAAAAGGCCTTGATGGGATCCTTCCAGATGGTCACCCTGCTCAACTAGTGTATCCAGCAGATATGGGGCTTCTTGTACTGATGTGCTGGGTGGACACTGACCCTGAACAAACAGGGTGTATTCAGTGAGGTGAAATGTTCTGAACATTGCTGATAGAAATGTATTAAATAGAGCTGACATGATTCCTTGTTCTATCTGACAGACAGCCATATCTGTTCTTCACAATATATTTCTATCTGAATGTTCTGAACATTGCTGATAGAAATGTATTGAATAGAGACAACATGATTTCCTGTTCTACCTGACAGACAGTATCTGCAACATATGAGACACAAAGAACATTTGAATGCAGATGTTTGAAAACAGAAGAGATATGATTGACGTTGAAGAATGTGAACTGGAACGAAGAACTTGCTTCATTTACATGTCAACCAATTTCTCTGTGTCTCTAAAAGTTGCTAGAGTTGTCTTTTAGAAATATATCAAAACTGTAATGTAAAGGTATCTATTATTGTTCAGTTGTATATTGAGATATATATTTTATATATTGATATACTGAACAAAAATATGCTGGAATAAAAGATGCCAGAAATGGTCCATATGCACACAAAAAAAGCTTATTTCTCTCAAATGTTATGCACAAATTTATTTACATCCCTGTTAGTGAGCATTTCTCCTTTGCCAAGGTAATCCATCCACCTGACAGGTGTGGCATATCAAGAAGCTGATTAAACGGCATGGTCATTACACAGGTGTACCTTGTGCTGGGGACAATAAAAGGCCACTCTAAAATAGGCCGTTAAGTCACACCAAACAATGCCACAGATGTCTCAAGTTTTGAGGGAGCGTGCAACTGACATGCTGACTACAGGAATGTCCAACAGAGCTTCTGCCAGATAATTAAATGTTAATTTCTCTACCATAAGCCGCCTCCAACATTGTTTTAGAGACTTTGAAAGTTGGCCTCACCACCGCAGACAATGTGTAACCAAGCCAGCCCAGGACCTTCACATCCAGCTTCTTCACCTGCGGGATCGTCTGAGGAGGGTGAGGGGGTGCTGAGGAGTGTTTCTGTCTGTAAAAAAAATACCTTTAAGTAGTGAAAAACACATTCTGATTGGCTTGGTCTGGCTCACCAGTGGGTGGGCCTATGCCCTCCCAGGCCTGCCCATGGCTGCGCCTCTGCCCAGTCATGTGAAATCCACAGAATAGGGCCTAATGAATCTATTTCAATTGACTGATATCCTTCTATTAACTGTAACTCAGTAAAATCTTTGAAATGGTTGTGTTTATATTTTTGTTCAGTATGTATATATATATATATATATATACAGTATACAGCAGCATCATGCTGTGGCGATGTTTTCCAGCCACAGGGACTAGTCAGGATCGAGGCAAAGTACAGAGAGATCCTTGATGAAAACATGCTCCAGAGAGCTCAGGACCTCAGATTGGGGTGAAGGTTCATCTTCCAACAGGACAATGACCCTAAGCACACTACCAAGACAACACAGAAGTGGCTTCGGGTAAAGTCTCGGAATGTCCTTGAGTGGCCCAGCCAGAGCCCGGACTTGAACCTGATTGGACATCGCTGGAGAGACCTGAAAATAGCTGTGCAGCAGTGCTCTCCATCCAACCTGACAGAGCTTGAGAGGATCTGCAGAGAATAATGGGAGAAACTCCATAAATACAGGTGTGCCAAGCTTGTAGCATCATACCCAAGAAGACTCAAGGCTGTAATTGCTGCCAAAGGTGCTTCAACAAAGTACTGAGTAAAAGGTCTGAATACTTATGTAAATGAGATATTTCAGTATTTTTACATTTTTATATAAATGAGCAACAATTTCTAAAAATGTTTTTTTGCTTTGTCCTTATGGGGTATTGTGTGTAATTTTAGAATAAGGCTGTAACCTAAGAAAATGTGGGAAAAGTCAAGGGGTCTGAATACTTGAGGTTGGCACCTTGATTGGGGATTAGCTCATGGTAATGTCTGGGGCGGAATCAGTGGAACGGTATCAAAGACACCAAACACATAGTGTTTTTGGTGACATTCCATTTTCCTCCGTTCGAGTCATTACTATGAGCCGTCCTCCCCTCAGCAGCCTCCAGATATATATATCATTTTATTAGCCAGCTCATCTGCTATGCGGTTAACTTCAGAGTGTAATAACAGTTTGAGGCAGTTACATCGCTGTCAGCAATATGAGTGGATAAGATGATTGAAATACTGGTAGGGTGTAGTATGTTTTGGAATGTTTTGCTACACGGAACACAACACTGGTCCCGATCCAACAAATTGAGTACAACATTATTGAGATGATTGTGATATTAAAGTTGAGACAACTCTTAAGTGGGATAAATTGCAGGACTATAAAGCAGAGGCTCCTATCATCAGGTCTTCAGTCATCCCAGATATAACAGCTGCCATAGAGGTCTAGCCTATTACCAAAGCAGCAGTTAAACTGGACAAACTTCTATTCAACACCTTCTATTCAACTCATTCACAGGCAGACAGGAACACTTCCCAATTTCCCCATAATTTAAATCAGTCTTCCAATTGTGCGACTTGATGTGAAGGGTTTAACTTCTAAACAGTGATCGTTGGAGGGGTCGTCTAGTGGATTGGGCTGTCACTTGTCCTTTCTGTTCCAGAAGCCTTAGCTAGGAAGAGTCCCCTGCTCCCCCAGAGACACTTGTGTTCCAGCAGCTGCAGCTGAAGGGGAGTTCAGCGATTTCTGGCACACCTGTTTCTGAACATGGCCATATTGGGCTTGGAAATTATCTGTTGCTTAGGTACACTTCCTGTAACTCTGCCATCGACTGTATTGGGATCAAAGAGTTTCAAGAACAGCTCAGCAGGTTTGATAATATCTCTATGACGCAGGGTCATACAGTAATCCTAAACGACATTAGGCTGCATGTATTTCTGACACCCAGTTTTGGATCACGGCCATGTTAGGAGAAGGTCACTGGCTGGAAGTAATACTTTTGACTACTTGTTTGTCTAAAGATCTGTAAATCTTTCTGTGAAACACAACAGCTCCCCATTTGATCCAAGTGTTTCTCCTTGTAAATGTATTAGATTCATATTACATTTATCCCTCCATTGACTTCACACTGCATGCTGAAAGGTGAAGACCTCATACCTTTACTGTGGATCACAGAGAGATCTGATACAGGCCAGCACATTGTTTTGACCTTATTAGTCGACCATGAGGTCCTCACATTGCTGACACCGTAATAGATTTACAGCGAGATATGTGATCTGGGAAATAAAATCTGAATTGACCGAGCCAAGACTGGTTGTTTTGTGGATCCATGCCACAACTTGTGACATTTCATATCCAGATTTAGATTTGAACTGGCTGTGGGGTGTCTCAGCCAAACTCCTGTCTGTGGTGATAAAACTATTTTGCGAGCACAGTCATTTAAAACACCCTTAACATGTATTGGATCAGGCGTTACTATCTGATCCTCCCAAGGCCCTGCTAAAATACATCAAATATGTACAATAACAGTTTTATAATGACAGTTTGCTCAACTGCTTAATAATGTCTGGCAGTTAATAACAGTATATCAGGGGCCTTCAACTCCTGTTCTGGACAGCCCATCCACATGGTGTGCAGGCTTTTATTCCAGACCAGCACTAACACAGTGGGTTCAGCTAAATCAACTTGTTGTGAAGCATGATGCATCGTTCAGAAACATACGATATCTATTTAACATAAAATACTGCATATGTTCGAATTTTCGAAATAGTTTTTATTGGGAAGGCAGATAAAGCGTTTGTATCAAAAGCAATCACTTTTTCATGTGACAATACAGAATCGTATTCATTACTGCACCTGCTTAACCTACGACACCTCTGTTTTGAGCTGACTTTGCCGTTGACCAGAGCAAGGCCTTCCAAGGCAGCTTGGTTCCAAAACCCAAACTTTTGGTCGGGCCATCTTAAACCTAGTCGACTCACTCCTATAGGACTCACAATTGCTCCGGCAATGTTTGTTTTTTTCTTACAAAATTGTTAGTGAATTTTTTTTGTAATGTTTTTTTTTTCTTCATTTTAAACGACAACTACAAAAACAAGTGAAATCACCTGGAATTCAGGAAATAATTTTTAAAATTGAGGTAATCTATTCTCAAGTATTCCCACAAATAAAAAATAGATATATGAGCAATGTAATCAAGGTATGAATTATTGATATTTTCAAATACAATCTATTTTTGGGCTTAGTTGTGGTCAATTTGCAGAGTACAAAAATATTGTAATTATGTTACTGCGCCCTGACCATACGCTCTGACAAAAATCGCCCCACAGCTGAATCTAGTTGCCTACCCAATACTTCTTTTCCACCATAATTTGCAAATAAATTCATTAAAAATCCTACAATGTGATTTTCTGGATTTATTTTCTCTCATTTTGTCTGTCATAGTTGAAGTGTACCTATGATGAAAATTACAGGCCTCTCTCATCTTTTTAAGTGGGAGAACTTGCACAATTGGTGGCTGACTAGATACTTTTTTGCCCCACTGTATATATACCGGTCAAAAGTTTTAGAACACCTACTCATTCAAGGGTTTTTCTTTATTTTTACTATTTTCTACATCTACATTTTTAATCAGCCAGCTCGGCTTCTAAGCTGTTTACTTCAGACTGTGAGAACAGTTTGAGGCAGTTATATCGCTGTCAGCAATATGAGTGGATAAGATGATTGAAACACTGTACTGGTGTTATGTCATAAGAATCCTACTGGACCGTTTTAGCCAACTGAAATGTGAGACAAATAGAAGCGCCTCCAGAATCTTCAATATGTCATACTGTAGATAAATAACACATTAGATTTAACAGTTTTATGAGCTTTAATTGACAGCCTAAATGTTTTCATTCTAGATTTAAATATGAATTTAATATGGTTCCACCAGGGTGATAAATCAAACTGAGCAAAGCACGAGGTAACGACCATCTACATCACAAGCATGAGGTGAGGAGACAGTTCAGATGTGTTTACAAGCATGAGGTGAGGAGACAGTTCAGATGTGTTTACAAGCATGAGGTGAGGAGACAGTTCAGATGTGTTTACAAGCATGAGGTGAGGAGACAGTTCAGATGTGTTTACAAGCATGAGGTGAGGAGACAGTTCAGATGTGTTTACAAGCATGAGGTGAGGAGACAGTTCAGATGTGTTTACAAGCATGAGGTGAGGAGACAGTTCAGATGTGTTTACAAGCATGAGGTGAGGAGACAGTTCAGATGTGTTTACAAGCATGAGGTGAGGAGACAGTTCAGATGTGTTTACAAGCATGAGGTGAGGAGACAGTTCAGATGTGTTTACAAGCATGAGGTGAGGAGACAGTTCAGATGTGTTTACAAGCATGAGGTGAGGAGACAGTTCAGATGTGTTTACAAGCATGAGGTGAGGAGACAGTTCAGATGTGTTTACAAGCATGAGGTGAGGAGACAGTTCAGATGTGTTTACAAGCATGAGGTGAGGAGACAGTTCAGATGTGTTTACAAGCATGAGGTGAGGAGACAGTTCAGATGTGTTTACAAGCATGAGGTGAGGAGACAGTTCAGATGTGTTTACAAGCATGAGGTGAGGAGACAGTTCAGATGTGTTTACAAGCATGAGGTGAGGAGACAGTTCAGATGTGTTTACAAGCATGAGGTGAGGAGACAGTTCAGATGTGTTTACAAGCATGAGGTGAGGAGACAGTTCAGATGTGTTTACAAGCATGAGGTGAGGAGACAGTTCAGATGTGTTTACAAGCATGAGGTGAGGAGACAGTTCAGATGTGTTTACAAGCATGAGGTGAGGAGACAGTTCAGATGTGTTTACAAGCATGAGGTGAGGAGACAGTTCAGATGTGTTTACAAGCATGAGGTGAGGAGACAGTTCAGATGTGTTTACAAGCATGAGGTGAGGAGACAGTTCAGATGTGTTTACAAGCATGAGGTGAGGAGACAGTTCAGATGTGTTTACAAGCATGAGGTGAGGAGACAGTTCAGATGTGTTTACAAGCATGAGGTGAGGAGACAGTTCAGATGTGTTTACAAGCATGAGGTGAGGAGACAGTTCAGATGTGTTTACAAGCATGAGGTGAGGAGACAGTTCAGATGTGTTTACAAGCATGAGGTGAGGAGACAGTTCAGATGTGTTTACAAGCATGAGGTGAGGAGACAGTTCAGATGTGTTTACAAGCTAAACAATATAAATAACAGGTGAACATATATATTAAGTTGTTGATGAGGATTAATGCCACTAAAATGGAACTAAATCAGGTCAGATTAGACTTAAATCAGGTCAGATTAGACTTAAATAAAGTCAGATTAGACTTAAATCAGGTCAGATTAGATTTAAATCAGGTCAGATGAAAACTGTATTAGTGGTTGTGGGGAAACTCACTCCATTACAGTATTTGAGGGTCAGTGGGAGTAACATTGGAATCAATTTGATAAATCAAACACATTTTTTTGACATTATAATAATTATTTGCAATGACATATCTACTTTATGTAAATTCAGTGAAATTCAATTCAGAGACAAACATGACATTAAAAAGTAATGTAATGGGAGTGTGGTGTTCCTGGAAGTGGGAGGTGCTGGTGAGACACAGACACACAGGTCTGGGGGGGAGGTCTCTCCTACAATCCATGTCCTTCCCCAGAGTGGTCCATAATTAACTGTTGCTTTGTTGGCACTTCCAACCAGATATAAGGAGACTGAGGCCCCAGCATCCATAAGTCAGATACCTTCTTCCTCTGTGGTAAGACCTCTCCAACTTTTACATTTGTCTCATGTTTGCACTCAGCAACTGAGGCAGTAGCTAACTGCAGTGTTTGAATTAAGTTATGCATGTCTCTTGTAAGATTTGACAGTATGCAATAAAGTGGCATTGATTTAAAATGTTTTACTTCCTATCTGTAACTCTCATTTACATACATTGAGGGGGTTCTAGAATGTAACTGGGCTTCCAGGGGTAATTATTTGAATGTGTAATAAAGTGAGTTGGCAAAATGTTTTTGACGGCTAAATGATGAGCATTTAGACTTGTGTGTTTTCACAACGCTCTCATGTTTCACAGGGTCCTCCAAGAAGTACACATTCATCTGTAGGAGGGGGAAAAGAAGGTGAGGCATGGTTTGAGTCTCCACATAAAAAGTGATGAGAATATTCTGAGAGAGATACTACTCACCTAACTCTGTTGACTGGGGAGGAAGCACCACAGAGTCAATCATGTTTCATCTCTTTCCTAGTTATCCGTCACCATGAGTACGGACGCGGAGATGCAAATCTACGGCAAGGCTGCCATATACCTCCGTAAGCCTGAGAGGGAGAGGATTGAGGCACAAACCGCACCCTTTGATTCAAAGAACTCCTGCTACGTGACAGACAAGGCGGAGCTGTACCTCAAGGGTTTGGTCACTGCCAGGGCCGACGGGAAGTGTACTGTAACAGTCACGAAACCTGACGGCACTAAGGAGGTAAGCCTCATCTGAAAAGTATTCAAGTTTGTGCATTTACACTATTCCTTGAAAAATCATCTAAATTCTTTTTAAAAATGTCAACAAAAAAAAAGTTGGAAAAAAAAGATACACATACATGCATGCACTCTGTTTGCAATACTAGTGTTTAACATCATTATTGAATGACTACCTCATCTCTGATTACCACACCTACAATAATATGTAAGGTCCCTCAGTCAAGCAGTGAATTTGAAACACAGATTCAACCACTAAGACCAGGGAGGGTTTCCAGTGCCTTGCAAAGAAAGGGAACCTACTGGTAGGTTGTATACCATTACACTTTGGATGGTATATCAATACACTCAGTCACCACAAAGATACAGGCGCCCTTCCTAATTAAGTTGCCTAAGAGGAAGGAAATCACTCAGGGATTTCACCATGAAGCCAATGGTGACTTTAAAACAGTTACAGAGTTTAATGGCTGTGACGGGAGAAAACTGAGGATGGAGCAACAACATTATAACAATACTAACCTAAATGAAAGAGTTGAAAAGGAGAAATCGTATACAGAATTAAAAATTATTCCAAAACATGCATCCTATTTTTGTAATAAGGCATTAAAAGTAAAACTCTAAAGAATGTGGCAAAGAAATTAACTTCATGTCCTGAAGACAAATTGTTATGTTTGGAGCAAATCCAACACGATTGAATACCACACTTAATATTTTCAGCAGGACAATAACCTAAAACACAAGGCCAAATATACGGGTGGAGTTGTTTAACCAAGACGACATTGAATTGCCTAGTTACAGTTGACTTAAATTTGCTTGAAACTCTATGACACAACTTGAAAATGGCTGTCTAGCAATGATCAACAACCAGCTTGACAGAGCTTGAAGAATATAAAAAAGAATAATGCGCAATTATTGTACTAACCAGGTGTGTAAAGCTCTTGGAGACTTACCCAGAAAGACTCACAGCTGTAATCTCTGCCAAAGGTTATTCTAACATGTATTGACTCAGGTGTGTGAATACTTATGTAAATGAGATATTTCTGTATTTCATTATCAATAAATGTGCAACATTTTATTTTAAAAATATCTATTTAATAAATGTTGGATCCAGGCTGTAATACAACACAATCTGGAATAAATTAAGGGGTATGAACACTTAGAAGCATTTACTTGCTTTATGAAGGCACTATGAAGGCACTATGAAGGCACTATATAACTAACACATTTCTCATGTTGACTAGTCAAGAATCACCATGTATGTGTCAGTGGGTGATAACTAAGTAGCTGGATTAAATATGGATATGCATTTTTTTTAAATGATTAAACTTGTATTTAATGAGCAAAAAGCATTCAGTCATGTCCAGTTTGCTCTGTGTGTAATCTAGATTTCTGATGGTTTCAGGAAGGAAAAGAGTTCAAAGATGCAGACATCTATGAGATGAACCCCCCTAAGTATGACAAGATTGAGGACATGGCCATGATGACCTACCTGAATGAAGCCTCTGTGTTGTATAACCTCAAAGAGCGTTATGCAGCATGGATGATCTATGTAAGAAACCTGCACATACAAACACACACATACATGAAGATAAGAAATACATAAATACAGTACTACCCATACAGAGGAGTCAAAAAATATTGACACTCTTGGTAAATATGAGCAAAAATTTATTCTAAAATCTTTTATGAGTTGGGAGGGATCTTAGACCACTCATCCATACAGAATCCTTCCTGATCCTTGACATTCTTATGGACTGCCCACTTGAATTCAAACCGCAGGTTTTCAATGGGTTTCAAGTCCCGAGACTGAGATGGCCTTTGCAAAATGTTGACTTTGTGGCCAATTAACCATTTCATTGCAGATTTTTATGTGAACGTGGGTTTATTGTCCTGCTGGAAGATTAACTTGCGGCCAAGTTTCAGCCTCCTGGCAAAGGCAACGAGGTTTTCGGCTAAAATATCCTGGTACTTGATAATGTTCATGATACCATTGACCTTAACAAGGGCCCCAGGACCAGTGGAAGCAAAATAGCTCCATAATATCAAAGATCCACCACCGTATTTTACAGTAGGAATTGGGGTTCTTTTCTGCTTATGCATTCTAATTTCAGCACCAAACCCATCACTGGTTGGCTTACCCAAAGAGCTCTATTTTCGTGTCATCCAACAAATGTAAACGGCTGGAGTTTACTCAAATGGAACTGACACTTGGATTTGAACCAGTGCTTTGGTCGGATGACATGAAAATAGACCTCTATAATTCTGACCCCGATCTCTTTGAGAGAGAAATATATTACTTGTTAAAAACAAAATACTTTTTTTCAAGCAATTGTATTAGTATAAAAATGTATACTTTTACAGCCTACAATATAGCTCGGTAAAGTGACACCACTGTAATGAATGGTAGAAACCAAAACATATCAATACAGTAGACCCACATCAGTAAACCAAAGAACACCCACATCCTCACATAATTCCAGGTAAAAGAACATCTGACTTTACTAATCCCCTCATTTATTTATTCTTTCATCCAGACCTACTCTGGGCTCTTCTGTGCCACGGTGAACCCCTACAAGTGGCTCCCAGTGTACGACATGGAGGTTGTCAATGCCTACAGAGGGAAGAAGAGGATGGAGGCTCCACCCCATATCTTCTCCGTCTCTGACAACGCCTTTCAGTTCATGCTGATTGGTACGAGCTCTCATGGATGGATGGATGGATGGATGGATGGATGGATGGATGGATGGATGGATGGATGGATGGATGGATGGATGGATGGATGGATGGATGGATGGATGGATGGATGGATGGATGGATGGATGGATGGATGGATGGATGGATGGATGGATGGATGGATGGATGGATGGATGGATGGATGAATGAATGAATGAATGAATGAATGGATGGATGTCCATAAGGACATATAGATCTCAAAGTCAATTAAGAGCTTATGGATAGATTAACGGATGCATCAATGGAATATGCTTCAGAGAGGTATCTACTGTTTTCTAGTCTAGGTAATAACAGTTTGCTGGGAATATCTGATTTCACTACCCTTGAATAGAAAATGTTCCAAAGTTAAAGTCATGATGATGCTATGAATGAAATAATGTCCCCATAAATGTTGCTTGAGTATGATAAGCAATATGTTTTTTTGGTTCCAGATAAGGAAAACCAGTCCGTCCTGATTACGTAAGTTGTTTACTAAAATGTCACTTGAGAAAGTGTTTCTATTGTAATAAGTTGGGTCACTTGGTGTGATGAAATACATGACAATATGTATGGATTAGAGCATCAGGTTATGTGTAATAACGAGTCGATGAGAAGGATTATTTGTTATAGACTTATGTCAGAACACAGGTTAACAGTATATTTTTCTATGCTATTTCTTAGTGAAAGCCAATCTGACACTCAAAAATGTAACTAAAACCCCTCTTTCTCTGTCATATAAACCAGTGGAGAATCCGGTGCAGGAAAGACTGTCAACACCAAGCGTGTCATCCAGTACTTTGCCACCATTGCAGTGTCTGGTGGAGAGAAGAAGAAGGAAGTAGACCCCAGCAAAATGCAGGTAGGTTGTTCTTGTGTTTGCCTTTTTAACACATTTCAAGCAATGAAGAAAAAATTACTTTAGCACTTTACCAGTTTCTGAGCAACTTATGTTTGTCTCAATCAGGGGTCTCTTGAGGATCAGATCATTGCAGCTAACCCTCTGCTGGAGGCTTACGGTAATGCCAAGACAGTGAGGAACGATAACTCGTCTCGCTTTGTAAGTATGAAGGGCATACTGTGGAAGTTAACTTATATTGGAAAAATGTATTTCATTAGTTCCCTATAGTATACACTTTAACATTTTAGACTTGATTTGCTGTAGTAATCAAAAAAAAGATCGACCCCTACCAATTTGTTAAAAAAATAATATTTGCAATCCACGTAATAATTCACATTTCCTGTTGCTGCAGGATTTTCCCCCTGCTGTAGCAAACTGGATCATACATCAAGATCCTATATCTGTATCAATAGATCCAACATCTGTCCAACAAACTAACATTTACAGGGGTCTATCAAAGTAAAATGTTAGATTAATTTGTTGGCCTATTTATAAACCCCATGCTCTACTATAGGGTAAATTCATCAGGATTCACTTCCAAGGTGGTAAACTGGCTAAAGCTGACATTGAAACCTGTGAGTTGGTTTTGATTGTTTCTCAATGCTTTCCTAAATTCACAAAGATTATTTTTTGAAGATCATATAATCAAATGTAATTTTATCCCATGTTCTCTTCTCTCTTTCTCTGTGTGTCATTCACTCATTCTCTTTCTCTCTCAGACCTGCTGGAGAAGTCCAGAGTGTCCTTCCAGCTGCCCGATGAGAGAGGCTACCACATCTTCTTCCAGATGATGACAGGCCACAAACCTGACATAGTTGGTACGACAAAGTAGAGGTCCAGAGAAAATGATTCCCACCCAGATTTTCCCCTAACCCTACCACTTCTCCCCCTAACCCTACCACTCCTCCCCTAACCCTATCATCCCTACCACTCCTCCCATAGCCCTACCACTCCTCCCCTAACCCTACCACTCCTCCCCTAACCCTACCACTCCTCCCCTAACCCTACCACTCCTCCCCTAACACTACCACTCCTCCCCTAACCCTACCACTCCTCCCCTAACCCTACCACTCCTCCCCTAACCCTACCACTCCTCCCCTAACCCTACCATCCCTCCCCTAACCCTACCACTCCTCCCCTAACCCTACCACTCCTCCCCTAACCCTACCACTCCTCCCCTAACCTTACCACTCCTCCCCTAACCCTACCACTCCTCCCCTAATTGGAGTTAACAAATGGACAACAATACTTAGGCTTCTACTTCCAGTTTATACAACCTATATAACTTTTACATACACAATGTATTTTACAATAGTTGTCTTTTGTTTGTTATTTGTCCCATGCTTCATCTACCCTCAACCCCTCCACACTATAATCCACACTAATAATACTATTACAATGAGTACATCCAAGATAACAAGGCATCTAGACATTTGGAAGGTCTGGAAATATCTATCAAGTAATGCACTGTGATGCACTAGTCCACAAGTCTCATTCTCCTCTTTTGATGTTATTCATTATATACTACATGTATCCTTGAGTCCATCTATTGAGTAAAGGAGGGAGAGATACTGTAAAGTAGAACAGCAGAATTCTAAGAGATTTAACTGACAAGCTGTTCTCTGTTGTCCACAGAAATGGCGCTCATCACCACCAACCCCTACGACTTTCCCATGTGTAGTCAGGGACAAATCACTGTGGCCAGCATCAATGACAATGACGAGCTGGATGCCACAGACGTGAGTCGAACAAAGGGTTAACCAAACTCTAGATATGGAATGGCTAGGACCACCATACACACTGAATGCACTGTGCAATTCCAACTTGGTGGTAGCTGGGAATCTTCATGTATTTTTTTCACATACCAAATGACCATTCAGTTCATCACTGTTGTACTTCCTCTTTAATGCCAGGATGCCATTACAATCCTGGGCTTCACAAATGAAGAGAAGCAGGCCATCTACAAGCTGACAGGAGCTGTATTGCACCATGGCAACTTGAAATTCAAGCAGAAGCAGCGTGAGGAGCAGGCCGAACCAGACGGCACAGAGGGTGAGTCCAGATCATAGATATACAATATATAAAGCATTAGTCCCATTCCCAAAGATGGAAATATACTGAGTGTACAAAACATTAGGAACACCTTCCTAATATTGAGTTGCACCCCCTTTTGCCCTCAGAACAGCATACATTTGTCAGGGCCTGGACTCGAAAACGTGTCGAAAATGTTCCACAGGGGTGCTGGCCCATGCTGGCTCTAATGCTTCCCACAATTGTGTCAAGTTGGCTGGATTTCCTTTTGGTAGTGGATCATTCTTTATACACACAGGAAATTGCTGAGTGTGAAAAACCCTGCAGCGTTGCAGTTCTTGACACACTCAAATCGGTGCGCCTGGCACCTACTACCATACCCTGTTCAAAGGAACATAAATATTTTGTCAGGCCCATTCAGCCTCTGAATGGCACACATACACAATCCATGTCTCAACAGCATCAAGGCTTAAAAATCCTTCTTTAACCTGTCTCCCCCCTTCATCTACACTGATTGAAGTGTAATTAACAGGTGACATCAACAAGGGATCATAGCTTTCACCTGGTCAGTCTGTCATGGAAAGAGCAGGTGTTCCTAATGTTTTGTACACCCAGTGTAGTCAGGCAGGAGTTATTTTTAAGACACAATTCCAACCTCCAGAAATTATTTGAAATGATGGATATGTGAGAAAACCTAAACCTAACCCACAAAAAAGATAGCCAAACTATTTTGTCAGTGTGAAATCAGAAACAAGTGATCTTGTGTCCCTGAGTCTGTTGTTGTTGGTTCTCTCTCCAGTGGCTGATAAAATCGGCTACCTGCTGGGCCTGAACTCAGCTGAGATGTTGAAGGCTCTGTGCTACCCCAGAGTGAAGGTCGGCAACGAGTATGTGACCAAGGGACAGACTGTGCCTCAGGTAAGTCAGCCAAACAGAGCATCTACCATTTTCTGAGCACCATAATTATTTTGGGGATGAGTGCATAGCTTTAAAAAAAACATATCTTGTTTTTCCCTAGCTCTTATCAAGAGACATGGTCAATATCTCATGTATTAATTTGAGGTATTATCATTGCAGGTTAATAACTCAGTCAGTGCTCTGGCCAAGTCCATCTATGAGAGGATGTTTTTGTGGATGGTCATCCGTATCAATGAGATGTTGGACACCAAGCAGCCAAGGCAGTTCTATATCGGTGTGCTCGACATTGCCGGGTTTGAGATCTTTGACGTGAGTATGAGACCAGAACAAGACAATTAGTTGTGATTGAGATGGATTAGTCTTGTATGATGAAATGATCCCTTTTAAAATTCCATCAACAGTACAACAGCATGGAGCAGCTGTGCATCAACTTCACCAATGAGAAACTGCAACAGTTTTTCAACCACACCATGTTTGTCCTGGAGCAAGAGGAGTACAAGAAGGAGGGAATCGTCTGGGCCTTCATTGACTTCGGCATGGACTTGGCTGCCTGCATTGAGCTTATTGAGAAGGTAAGATGTCTGTGAGGATTTTAATGGTACAACGTATCTGACTGTTGAGAACTCAATGTTTCCTAAATGAATGTAATCCGCAAGTAGAATGTTTGCAAAAGGAATAAATGTGATCCTAAATGGAAATATCACTAATTTGATATACATCTCTTTTCGTAAAGCCATTGGGCATCTTCTCCATCCTTGAAGAGGAGTGCATGTTCCCCAAGTCTTCAGACACTACCTTCAAGGACAAGCTGTACTCCCAGCATCTTGGCAAAACAAAGGCGTTTGAGAAGCCCAAGCCTGCCAAAGGCAAGGCAGAGGCCCACTTCTCCCTGGTGCACTACGCCGGAACTGTGGACTACAACATCACTGGCTGGCTGGAGAAGAACAAGGACCCCCTGAACGACTCAGTTTGTCAACTGTACGGGAAGTCTTCAGTCAAACTTTTGGCTGCCCTGTATCCTGCTGCCCCACCTGAGGGTAAGACTGGCATCACGTCAAAATATTTAATTTAAAGCACTTGTTACAACCAAATGTTCTTTAAAGTCTTTGAATGTATCACACTTTCTCAGGGTTTATTACTGGGTTAATTTAATCATACAATAGGTGTTATTCTACACAATCTGATTGGCAGCATTTGCCTCTAGATAAGTGTGAAGTTAATCAGAGATTATCTGGTTTATAATTAGTGTGCTTGCTGAAGACAAGACCACTCTAGATTTCTTACATACTCTTCTAATTATTATATTCATTCCACCCACTCTAGGAAATGTACTTTTCTAGTTATATTTAACTTTTCCACATTTTAACAGATACATCCAAGAAAGGAGGCAAGAAGAAGGGTGGTTCCATGCAGACTGTGTCCTCCCAGTTCAGGGTGAGCTTTTGAAATTAGTATATTCAGTCCTTCAAAAGTTGCATTGATTATCATAAATGATGTCTGAGGAAATGGTTTGTAACCCTCTTACAGGAGAACTTACATAAGCTGATGACCAACTTGAGGAGCACTCATCCTCACTTTGTGCGCTGCCTGATCCCCAACGAGTCAAAGACTCCAGGTACAAGAAATATTGACTTGAATATGTCATCTTATCAGTCCAGTATCAGTAACCTTAACGATCCCAATCTATAACCTGTTTATTAGTATTAAAAGAGACTTGTTTTGTTTTACCAGGTCTGATGGAGAACTTCCTGGTTATCCACCAGCTCAGGTGTAATGGTGTACTGGAGGGTATCAGGATCTGCAGAAAGGGATTCCCCAGCAGAATTATCTATGCTGATTTCAAGCAGAGGTACACAAACATAAATGCACACATGCTCACAGATCTGCTCCAAGGATAAGCTTACCTTTTGCGTAATATAACCAACCTACAACTGCACATATGTAAATAATCTATCTTTATTCAGGTACAAGGTACTGAATGCCAGCGTCATCCCTGAGGGCCAGTTCATGGACAACAAGAAGGCTTCTGAGAAGCTGCTTGGGTCCATTGATGTGAATCACGAGGATTACAAGTTTGGACACACCAAGGTCAGTCAAAAACCCCCAGTAAAAGCTGACAACAAAACACAACTGGAATAATAATTTAAACCCGTACCATATAAAATCTCTCCAGGTGATCTATCCATCCTTTTGTTTTTTCTTCTACATTTAACTAATGGAAAAGGTGGAAAAACATTGTAGTGTTTTTCTTCAAAGTCATACATCACAAGTATAGAAGAGAATCTAAACTCATTATCATGTGCATTTTGTTAGAGTGTTATGGCTGCAGTTATCTGCATCTGTGTACATTATTAATCTACAATTGTGCAATGTCTAACAACTTAGAAACAACCTCTCCCATGGTTTGTTTGCAACCATTGCAAAGTTAATGTTGTTTAAATCAATCTAGTGGTGTTGTTCCCCTCTTTTGATTCAACCCTTTCTATCTGTGGTTCCATTGACCATGTTAACCTGTGTCTTAGGTGTTCTTCAAAGCCGGTCTGCTGGGTGTCCTGGAGGAGATGAGAGATGAGAAGCTGGCCACTCTGGTCGGCATGGTCCAGGCTCTCAGCCGTGGATTCCTCATGAGGAGAGAGTTCAGCAAGATGATGGAGAGGAGGTGAGGAATAGTAGACATCTTGGCAAAGCTTTCTGTCAACCACCTGTATCTAATGCATTATGATTACATACTGTATATGCTGTGAGTTGTTCAGAATGAGAAAGTACATCTTATAATGGTCTACTAAAGCTTTTGGGTTAATTAATTTAGTCCAGAAATGGATGTAGCAACTAAGGATTCTAGCTTAATAGCTGCAGTTTGGGATTTGGCTGTTCAACTGTCATTTAAATTTTTGGTATTTACCTTTTCATTCTTGAAGAATATAAAATGTCTCATGAGCTTAGAATGCACGACCTGTCAGATATTGCATCTAGAGCACTGTCTATGAATTTAAGAGGTGTTACATTTCCCTAGCCCCATTCCTCAACTGTAAACAAACAGTGGCAGGTGGTTCTGTTTTGTTGTTCATCTAATCCCAGAATGTAGCTTTAAGCATGTCACTCACCATGACACTCCATCCTTTCTATCGACCAGAGAATCAATTTACTCCATCCAGTACAACATCCGCTCATTCATGAATGTGAAAACCTGGCCATGGATGAAGTTGTACTTCAAGATCAAGCCCCTGCTGCAGAGTGCTGAGACTGAGAAGGAGCTGGCCAACATGAAGGAGAACTATGAGAAGATGACGACAGACCTGGCCAAGGCTCTGGCCACAAAGAAGCAAATGGAGGAGAAGTTGGTGGCCCTGACGCAGGAGAAGAACGACCTGGCGCTCCAAGTCGCGTCTGTGAGTGACCCAGGCACATTTGCATACACATGAATACAAATCCATATGAACACACATTTGTATTGCCAATGTTATATATCTCATGAATTTCTATTGATTTGCTCTGACCTCTTTGAGTAACATGTAACTTGGATACAAAGTGAGGCCTCTGATTTTGTTTCTGCTGTTCTGAAACCAGGAAGGAGAGAGTCTGAACGATGCTGAGGAAAGGTGTGAGGGGCTCATCAAGAGCAAGATCCAGCTGGAGGCCAAACTCAAAGAGACGACCGAGAGGCTGGAGGATGAGGAAGAGATCAATGCTGAGTTGACTGCCAAGAAGAGGAAGCTGGAGGATGAGTGCTCTGAGCTGAAGAAGGACATTGATGACCTGGAGCTCACCCTGGCCAAAGTGGAGAAGGAGAAGCACGCCACTGAAAACAAGGTCTTGTGTCTTACTATAGACAGTCTAACCAACAATAATCCAAACATTATTCAACTCAAAACATAGTTTAACAGAAATGGAATTCAAGTTGTATTGTGGGTGCAGGAAATATTATGACACAATGGTAGAATTTCAGTTGCGGGGTACTCCCCAAATATATTGCATGTTCTGCTCCCCTCTCATGGGGCGGCAAGTAGTCTAGTGGTGTTGGACTAGTAACAGAAAGGTTACCCGAGATGACAAGGTAAAACATCTGTCGTTCTGCCCCTGAACAAGGCACTGTTCTTTGGCCATCATTGAAAATAAGAATTTGTTCTTAACTGACTTGCCTATTTAAATAAAGTTTTTTTTTTAAATGTCATGTTTGACTTCCATTCAGTAGACGGGCATGGTGAACACTGCCCCCTAGTGTTGAATCTATAGTACAGTAGTTGTTGATTCATTTCTAATCTAAATTAAATGAATGCAATATTTAACAAACTAAATCTCCCCTTTATGTATAATTATAATTATGTTGTGGCAATTTACAGGTTAAAAACCTGACAGAGGAGATGGCGTCTATGGATGAGAGTGTTGCCAAGCTGACCAAGGAGAAGAAAGCCCTCCAAGAGGCCCACCAGCAGACACTGGATGACCTGCAGGCAGAGGAGGACAAAGTCAACACTCTGACCAAGGCCAAGACCAAGCTGGAACAGCAAGTGGACGACGTGAGTGGAGTTTGACATTTTGGCCATGATAGTATGTAAGATGATATTATCTTCAGTTGTTTAGATTTTAACAATATATGTGTTTTATCTTCTAGCTTGAGGGTTCTCTGGAGCAAGAGAAGAAGCTCCGTATGGACCTTGAGAGAGCCAAGAGAAAGCTGGAGGGAGATCTGAAACTGGCCCAGGAGTCCATAATGGACCTGGAGAATGACAAGCAGCAAGCTGATGAGAAAATCAAGAAGTAAACACAAACAAATGACAACAGTATTACCTGCTATAATGGTTGTTCTTGACTAATTCTTGTAATTATTAATTAGCATTTGCATGTGATTCTTAAAAGCCAAGTGAATGGTATAATACTCTCCCTTTACACTATCGAACCAAAACCAACTCTGCAATCAACGTGTTTGTGTTTCTTAGGAAGGAGTTTGAGACCACCCAGCTCCTCAGCAAGATTGAGGATGAGCAGTCTCTGGGAGCTCAGCTCCAGAAGAAGATCAAGGAACTCCAGGTATAGTACAGGATATAAGCTCCAGTACAGAAAATCACAGACTTGAACCATTTCCTTTAAAAGAATGGACACTTTTTCTGGCAGCAGACAGTTTTCCAGGTGGCTTCTGATGGCTCAGTAGGTTGGAAGATGGTGTTTCTTGTTGGTGCTTCTTACCATCCTCACTAAGCCCTCAATGACAATATACATGTTAAAAAGGCTTATATCCATCTAGAGTCCTCTGTCTAACTTCTTACCTTTGAGGGTTTGGCTCCTGCATGGGACACTGTCTACTGAATGTATTAGTGTAACTGGGTTTTTATTACACATTTATACAAAATATACATCCTATTATTATTTTGTGGAGTTCAATTGTTTCAACTGTATTGTAGTGTTCATCCCCCTGCTCCTGCCCCTATTCTAGGCCCGTATTGAGGAGCTGGAGGAGGAAATTGAGGCTGAGCGTGCTGCCAGGGCTAAGGTTGAGAAACAGAGGGCCGATCTCTCCAGGGAACTTGAGGAGATCAGCGAGAGGCTGGAGGAGGCCGGAGGCGCCACTGCTGCTCAGATTGAGATGAACAAGAAGCGTGAGGCTGAGTTCCAGAAGCTGCGTCGTGATCTTGAAGAGTCCACCCTGCAGCATGAGGCCACAGCCGCCGCTCTGCGCAAGAAGCAGGCCGACAGTGTGGCTGAGCTCGGGGAGCAGATCGACAACCTGCAGCGCGTCAAGCAGAAGCTGGAGAAGGAGAAGAGCGAGTACAAGATGGAGATTGATGACCTCTCCAGCAACATGGAGGCCGTCGCCAAGGCTAAGGTGAGTAGTGAGGTTTTGAATTCATGTGAACTGAAGTTGACAGGAGTCACAAATATAAAGAAATAATGGAACATGTTTCACTAACAGGGCAATCTGGAGAAGATGTGCCGTACTCTTGAGGACCAGCTGAGTGAGCTCAAGACTAAGAATGATGAGAATGTTCGCCAGGTCAACGACATCAGCGGACAGAGAGCCCGACTCCTGACAGAAAATGGTACCATCAACAAAAAACAACAAGCCAATGCTTTCCTTCAGTAGAACCCAACATGTATTAGGGGCGATATCCACATAGTTTCTACTGTACTATTCACCACCTAACATTGCCCTATGATACCTCAGAATCCATTTTCAATCTTAGAAAACAGAGATCCTATTAACAAGATGTTCCTCTGTCCCTGCAGGTGAGTTTGGCCGCCAGCTGGAGGAGAAGGAAGCCCTGGTGTCTCAGCTGACCAGAGGAAAACAGGCCTTCACCCAGCAGGTGGAGGAGCTGAAGAGGGCGACTGAGGAGGAGGTCAAGGTAAGGGACCCAAGATGGACTCCACCGTCCACAGAGTTTAGAGCCATATCTTCATATAGATGGTGACTACACCACCTTGTCTCTCCACCCTCAGAGACTTCTACTGTCTCACCAACCTCAGAGACTCCTACTGTCTCTCCATCCTCTGAGACTCCTACTGTCTCTCCACCCTCAGAGAGTTCTACTGTCTCTCCACCCTCAGAGACTTCGACCATAATGTGTTTGACTATCTCACTCATCTCTCCTTGTCTTTCATTCTCACAGGCTAAAAATGCACTGGCCCATGGTGTCCAGTCTGCCCGCCATGACTGTGACCTCCTGAGGGAGCAGTTTGAGGAGGAGCAGGAGGCCAAGGCAGAGCTGCAACGCGGCATGTCCAAGGCGAACAGTGAGGTGGCTCAGTGGAGGACTAAGTATGAAACTGATGCCATCCAGAGGACAGAGGAGCTGGAGGAGGCCAAGTGAGTCGCACGCAACAGAAAAACTCAGATATGGTGTGGATGGTGAGGGTGGTAGGGGGCTCTGAGAAAATGTTACATCAATATGTATTGAAACATATGTATCACTCCATAAAACCAACCTCTGTTGTCCAACAGGAAGAAGCTGGCCCAGCGTCTGCAGGAGGCGGAGGAGACCATTGAGGCGACCAACTCCAAGTGTGCCTCCCTGGAGAAGACCAAGCAGAGGCTGCAGGGAGAGGTGGAGGACCTCATGATTGATGTTGAGAGAGCCAATGCATTGGCTGCCAACCTCGACAAGAAGCAGAGGAACTTTGACAAGGTGAAAATGAATAAACCTTACCCTAGGCTGATATTTACTGTTTGAAATATGATGAATTGTAGTATAATTGTAGCATATTTCTGATTCAAAACTCTTCATCAATGACTTCTGATGAAAATCACATTGATTCTCCTAGGTTCTGGCAGAGTGGAAGCAGAAGTATGAGGAGGGCCAGGCTGAGCTGGAAGGAGCTCAGAAGGAGGCTCGCTCTATGAGCACTGAACTCTTCAAGATGAAGAACTCCTACGAGGAGGCTCTGGATCATCTGGAGACTCTGAAGAGAGAGAACAAGAACCTGCAACGTGAGCATTTGACAGCAATTCTATTTGGCTCATGTTTCATTAGCAATATTAATTGCTGTTAATATGATTCAATGTCAACTTCAGTGCATTGGCGATATCCACTGAAAATCTCCCAAGTCTAAATTGCTTCTGTGTGTGTGTGTGCAGAGGAGATCTCTGACCTGACTGAGCAGATCGGAGAGACTGGCAAGAGCATCCATGAGCTGGAGAAGGCCAAGAAGACCGTGGAGACAGAGAAGTCTGAGATCCAGACCGCTCTGGAGGAGGCTGAGGTACAAACTACAGCTGTTTGTTGGGAAAAGCAGTGTTAACTAACCAATGCCAGCTACAGTGAAAGGCCCTGTGTATTGGTGTTTATTGTAGTCATATATATTTAATTCCTACATCCAAATGTATTTAACACAATTGGCCTGACTGCTTCTGTTTGTCCAGGGCACACTAGAGCACGAGGAATCCAAGATTCTGCGTGTGCAGCTGGAGCTGAACCAGATCAAGGGTGAGGTGGACAGGAAGATCGCTGAGAAGGATGAGGAGATGGAGCAGATCAAGAGGAACAGCCAGAGGGTGGTTGACTCCATGCAGAGCACCCTGGACTCTGAGGTCAGGAGCAGGAATGACGCCCTGAGGGTGAAGAAGAAGATGGAGGGAGACCTGAACGAGATGGAGATCCAGCTGAGCCACTCCAACAGGCAGGC
Organism: Oncorhynchus kisutch; assembly: GCF_002021735.2. Taxonomy (NCBI): domain Eukaryota; kingdom Metazoa; phylum Chordata; class Actinopteri; order Salmoniformes; family Salmonidae; genus Oncorhynchus; species Oncorhynchus kisutch. The sequence goes on along the minus strand of NW_022261978.1, from coordinate 8,424,946 downwards.
CGCTGAGGCCCAGAAACAGCTGAGGAACGTCCAGGGACAGCTCAAGGTAAAGGGACTGGGACATCAGGTTCAAACACCTCAACATGGAGAGGGATTTGTTTGTGAATCTGTAGAAAATAATAGAACAGAGGAATTGAATAGAACTATGTGCTGTAGAAAGGTAGGGATACTGGGAAATTCTTCCCAGTGAACGTTTCTATCACTGATCGATCCTATCACCTCTACTTCCACAAGTCCTAATGAACGTATGTCATTGTGAACCACAGGATGCCCAATTGCACCTTGATGACGCCGTCCGCGCTGCAGAAGACATGAAGGAGCAGGCCGCCATGGTGGAGCGTAGAAACGGTCTGATGGTGGCTGAAATCGAGGAGCTGAGAGTTGCTCTGGAGCAGACAGAGAGAGGCCGCAAAGTGGCTGAGACTGAGCTGGTAGACGCCAGCGAGCGTGTTGGACTGCTGCACTCCCAGGTATGGGTCAAAGCCGTTTCTAATGAAACTCAACCAAGCATACAGTTTAAACACACCTGGAATTTGACAGTGCTTGCTTTAGATGTTCAGAATTTCAGTCTTGTGACATGCAAGTTCTCTTGAGAGTCAAACAAATCGTCTTGTTTCCTTCTTAAGAACACCAGCCTTCTGAACACCAAGAAGAAGCTGGAGACTGACCTGGTGCAGGTGCAGGGAGAGGTGGACGACATTGTCCAGGAGGCCAGGAATGCAGAGGAGAAGGCCAAGAAGGCAATCACTGACGTGAGTCCTTGAATTACATCAACTTGATTTGTCCCCATGTGCCAATGGTAGCTGGGCTGGATAAGAACAACAAAGATCTGCGAGGGACATTATGATTGGTGCATAAAATAAACAAACTACTATTCTAGGCGGCCATGATGTCTGAGGAGCTGAAGAAGGAGCAGGACACCAGCTCTCACCTGGAGAGGATGAAGAAGAACCTGGAGGTCACAGTCAAGGACCTGCAGCACCGCCTGGATGAGGCTGAGAATCTGGCCATGAAGGGAGGCAAGAAGCAGCTCCAGAAACTGGAGTCCAGGGTGAGATACCAGCAGGGTGGATTAGGGTGGATTGAAAGACTGATTGCTGGAAATGTATTTGATCATATAAAAAATAAACAAGAACATTGTTTAATGACTTGTTCTCACAATAACCCACCTAGATCAGGGGTTCCCAAACTTCTTTGCATCGGGGACCACCCCTTTTGTGATAGCAAATTCATCAGGGACCCCCTTCATAATATCAGAACACAACCCCTACTTTAAAGTGCATCAAAAATAGCATCCACGCAGATTTACTATGACTTCTGTAGTGCATGACTGGACTAATCAAGTCTCGGGCCCTGGGAAATAACATTTTTAAGTCCCCCTTGTTTGCATCTGAGAGAAAATGTTGCAGTTTTAAAGCTTAAATTACTGTGGATTTATGATCACAACAAATTATAATAATTGTACACTTATTTAGTGGAGTTGATCCAAGACCTTTAAATAAAAAGGTATTGGATCAAGACTTCTTCTAATCTGCCATTTCGATCATAATAATAATAATAATTCACAATAAATATCAACACAGAATATAATATACATTCATCGAATTAATGTCATAGTAATCATTTATCTCTCTATTGTTACGTCTCATTGAACAACCGTTGCTAGGCAAGCTAGCGTTGCTATGCGGGGCTACCGGCCAGCAGGCTAATGGCTGAATTAGCTTTTAGGCTAGCGGACTTTAATAAGTTCGTAAAACCTGAAAATACAACATAATATCTCAACAAACATATGTACATACTCCAGAAACTTTGCCGTCTTGAATATGGTGTTTTTCCACTCGCTTACTTTCAAAATAAAGACATTAAAATGTATTTATGTCGGTGCTTCTGTCTTGCTGTTGGCTCACTTGGCAAACTACTCTCAACTGCCAGAGCGCGAGCTCCATAATAGAAGCAATGTCACAACATTAAAACTTGCGAGTGGCGGCCTCTAGTTGCCGTACTGGTACTGCACCATACACCACAAAACGCATGACAAAATGGTTAAAAGTCATATTTCAAATACAAGAAGAATTGAGTTGTGAGCCTCCCAGACCCGTTGTTTAATCTAAGAGTTAATAACATAAATTGTGGATGAATAATATTACATTGTACTGTATTGCACCCTCTGAACATTTTCCAAAGATCCCGGGCTGTTTAATCTGTTCTTGCTGGAAATAAACATAAACAAATTGAAATGTAAATTCCACTTTGAGAACTACTGACCTAGATAATGAAAAGTTGTTGTTATAATTGCAGAGTACATAGGAACAGATAACAATTGTGCCTCCTTGACTGGGTAGAAGATTATACCGTTTTACAAATAGTTGTTAGGTCTGATTTGATTTCACCACCTCAAACAAATGCCTACTTGTATTTGTTCCACAAAGGTGCGTGAGCTCGAGACTGAGGTGGAGGCCGAGCAGAGAAGAGGTGTAGACGCAGTCAAGGGAGTTCGCAAGTATGAGCGCAGAGTCAAGGAGCTCACTTACCAGGTAAGAGATAGAGAAAGTGCCTTCTTCACACACTTGACACTAACACAGAGAGGTTTGTGTATAAAACTATTGTGACATTGATTCTTTGATCTTCTCCCACAGACTGAGGAGGATAAGAAGAACGTTAACAGACTTCAGGACCTGGTAGATAAGCTGCAGATGAAAGTGAAGGCCTACAAGAGGCAGGCTGAGGAAGCGGTGAGTCACAGACTAGGTCAAATACTCTGAAAGCATACAATGGAAAATGTTTTTTCCCCCTACAAAACGTGATGTCCATACGGTTTAGTTAAAGTGTTGCTACAGCACACCAGTCAACAATGACAATTGATAGTGCAAGTAAATGCTGAAGAAATTATGCGCATTTGTGAGTGCCTCTTATTTGTTACCAACTTAAAGGAGATTGAATATGAATTTGCTGGTCTAGTGATCGTGCTGGAGGCAGCGGTTTGTTCTAGTTCTGCCACCCACTTTCTCTGCAGTATCATATATCTCCCTGTATACATTGCTATCCTAAATCTGCCAATATTTGTTTTGTTGAAAATAGTATTTATATTTGCTACCTGAAGCTTCAAACTTTAAATGCTGATGTTCTGCTCTCCCTCTCTTTTCCTCACCCAGGAGGAAGCAGCAAACCAACACATGTCTAAGTTCAGGAAGGTTCAGCATGAGCTGGAGGAGGCTGAGGAGCGTGCTGACATTGCTGAGACTCAGGTCAACAAGCTCAGAGCCAAGACCCGTGACTCTGGAAAGGTACAGAACTGCTACTAAACCTGTACCTGACTCATGTTCAGATATGACCACATCAACACCACCTATGATTCAGTCTTCTCAGAGGTCAATACTGAAGTTTTACACTCAACTGTATTGAAGATCTCTAAGAAGAACATTCCAGGAAGGGCAACAACAACAAAAAATATTATATAGGAATTATAGTATATATATACAAGTACTTCAAAATTGAAAATCCAAGCTGAGCACTGATCCATTATATTCTATCCATATATTTATCATGTTCATTGTTATTACTGATCCATTATATTCTATCCATATATTTATCATGTTCATTATTATTACTGATCCATTATATTCTATCCATATATTTATCATGTTCATTGTTATTACTGATCCATTATATTCTATCCATATATTTATCATGTTCATTATTATTACTGATCCATTATATTCTATCCATATATTTATCATATTCATTGTTATTACTGATCCATTATATTCTATCCAAGTCTATCCGTATATTTATCATGTTCATTATTATTACTGATCCATTATATTCTATCCATATATTTATCATGTTCATTATTATTACTGATCCATTATATTCTATCCATATATTTATCATGTTGATTGTTATTACTGATCCATTATATTCTATCCATATATTTATCATGTTCATTATTATTACTGATCCATTATATTCTATCCATATATTTATCATGTTCATTATTATTACTGATCCATTATATTATTTCTTTCTTCTTACAGGGAAAAGAAGTTGCTGAATAAACAAGACCAAAGTATTGAAGATCAAAGTCTTACCATTTTCCTGTGATGCATAAAATATGATTTTCATGGTGAAATGTTGAGCATTGATTAAAAACATGTGGATCTACATACACTTCCTTTGTGACTGTGGATTTATTACTCAGCAAACAGCTTTTTCATACAATAAAAGTATTTTATTGTACTTTAATTAAAGGAGCAATCTGGGATTCCAACATCAACAAAGTGTTTCCCCCCAAAAAAGCGGTCCCTTTTTTTGGTAAACAGCTGAGGGGTGAGGCTGGAGAAATGTAACCACTCTCACAATTCATAGACTGATTTATGGATCACAGGGACGGACCTTCCAAACATCAGCATGATAATTTAAACTATGGACAGGCCCAAATGTAAATGTTTCAGAAAGAAAAAGACATGAGCAGCATATGTATGCATAACCATGGTAGCAATTGAATGGGAACAATTTGGAGATTGTTGGGAAATTCTCAGAACAAAGTTCTAAGGAAACAACAAACCTTATTTTTGTATATGAATGTTATCACATATTATGCAAATATTAATCTATTGTAAAAAACATTACTTAAACATACATGGTAATCGAGCATCTGACCAAATTATGTGAGACTTTAGTTCTGGGTTCAATTGATATTATGCCCACATAAATGGGGAAAGAAATGACGAATGTGATATTGATTTATTGATTTAGACAATTTGCATTATCCAATAGAATTTCAGCAGATATAGACTTCCATAACAATTAGCGTTCCCCTACTGTCCTCAAGTGTGAACATTTTGGTAATACACCTTCTAAACACCGTAATACACCTTCTAAACACAGTAATAGACCTTCTAAACACAGTAATAGACCTTTTAAACACAGTAATATACCTTCCAAACACAGTAATACACCTTCTAAACACAGTAATACACCTTCCAAACACAGTAATACACCTTCCAAACACAGTAATACACCTTCTAAACACAGTAATACACCTTCTAAACACAGTAATACACCTTCTAAACACAGTAATACACTGTAAAGAGAGGAAGAGGTAAAGCGAGAGGTTTCACTCTCTCCAAAATCTGTCCAAAATGTGTTTCTATGGGTTCATTTTGGACCTAAACTTTCCCGCCTTTTGGACAACGACTCGCATTGTTATGACGGAGACATTATTATTATATGTAGCCAATACCAGGGTCACAGTCACAGCAAGCGCACGCATACAACTCATGAAGCAACAGTACAATCAAAAATAAACAATCGTCCGTTTTATAACTTGAAAATGTACAATTATTTGTGTGAAATGAACAGTGAAATATGGCTCACACTCATCCTCTGGTTTTTAAAACAGAAATCCAAACTCTCTCAGTATGGTGGCTCAATATATGGTAGTCCTATGGTAGTCCTGGTAGTCCTATGGTAGTCCTATGGTAGTCCTATGGTAGTCCTGGTAGTCCTATGGTAGTCCTATGGTGGTCCTGGTAGTCCTATGGTAGTCCTATGGTAGTCCTATGGTAGTCCTATGGTAGTCCTATGGTAGTCCTATGGTAGTCCTATGGTAGTCATATGGTAGTCCTATGGTAGTCCTGGTAGTCCTATGGTAGTCCTATGGTAGTCCAATGGTAGTCCTGGTAGTCCTATGGTAGTCCTATGGTAGTCCTGGTAGTCCTATGGTAGTCCTATGGTAGTCCTATGGTAGTCCTATGGTAGTCCTAGTTGTGTGGTAAGAAACGGAAGGGGGAAGAAACTCAATCAAAACCGTCTAACCTATAGCAGGGCGCTTTCGACACGCACCCACTACTTTCCTTTCAGCACAAAATAAATATGTTGCTTAAGAGTCAGAGAGTGTACGGTGCTGCAATTGTACTGGGAATCATGTTCCTGACTGCCCGGAGTGCCCTGTGAGGGTGAAGGAGGTTGCAGTAGCTGTCCAGTAGGTCTCCTATGCAGAGTCAGTGCACGCTGTTGAAGGAGAAAGTGGAAATGAGGAGGAATTGGCAGTGGATTACACCGTAGCCACCTGTTGAGAGATCCTGAAACACTGATTTTAAAGGTGGATTATGTTGCTTTCACTGCGCATGTGTTAAATTTGCCAAACTAAGAAGAATTCTTAGGTTTCATCCCATCCAGCAGGTGGCGGTAATACACCATTGTCTTATATATTCCGCCCTTAAAGAAGAAGAACGCATCTGGAAGTTTACATCGTTGGTTTTTAGCCTTGCGTGTTCTTACTCAGTCAAACAACTGTCGATAAAGACTTTTAGCCACAACGTTTGAAGGTGAGTTTGTGATATGTTGAACTAATTAAAGCATGACTTCCATTGACAATCGTCGGTGATAGAGCAAATGGTGTAATAGCGGGTACCGAGGGCCAATAACGTAGCTATCTACTGTTAGCGTTAGCTACGGAGCTTGTTTTCTTACTAGCGGCTGGACACATGACATTTTTAACAACGCTTTTTTCTGATTAAAAACTAGTTCATTGCATCCGCCGTGGAGCCCAGTTTAATAATATGCCCATATTTCCTAACTACTTGCTGTCAATTTGAAGTAATCACGAAAGAAACAGGCCTTATTGTAGGGACATTTTCACCCTGCCAGCTCCTATTAGTTCTATTGAGCACCGTGGCACCAACCCGCCTTCCGAACGTTCTATTCCTAGCTTATTGTTCCACATCACAATGCCTGCTTCGCTATCGTTGGCAATGATACATGCTCACGTTGTTTATAGTTCAAATGTAAACAACAACAAACATACTCATAGAAATCTGAGGTCGGCAGGTTGGTGCGTTGGACTAGTAACCAAAAGGATCGAATCCCGAGCTGACAAGGTAAAAATCTGTCGTTCTGCCCCTGAACAAGGCAGTTAACCCACTGTTCCTCGGTAGGCCATCATTGTAAATAAGAATTTGTTCTTAACTGACTTGCCTAGTTAAATAAAATAAATGTAATTATGTAAGTCTGGGCAGCGAGCTTGCTTGTTTGTCATCGATCACTAGACCAGAAATATTCCTACGTTTTCATTTTTCCCTACTTTCTCATTACGCTGACATAAGCACAGTTGACACCATCGAGGTGCGGATATTTACTTTCTACACAAGTTGTTTTTTTCCCCCAGTTTCATCTGAGGAACAGATTGTAGTGGTAAAATAAAAAGGATACCGTTTTTTGTTGCCATTTAGGCGAAATTGAATTCTAAGCATCACTCCAGTCAAAACATGCTCTGCGAACATTCGATTCCATTAATTTGCTATGGGCTCGCACTAGTGTTCCAGCTTAGCCAACGTTCTTTTGCTGTTTTTCAGCCTTGGGTGAATTTTGACTCATTTTATTGTCCAGCCTATTACTAGCTGAGAGGCAAAACATATATAGTACAACCATCTTTTTTAGTAGCTAGTTAGCTCACTCAAGTTGAGGCTACCTGGTAGAACTCATGCAGTCTTATTTCACCTCAGAGAAAATACCAGATATACGGAACGAAAACAATTGAAAACAATTGGCTAGGTGTCTCTGGTTAGTTAGCAAGCCAACTCTACCTGTGATGAGAAATGTGGAAGCTAGTTACCTAGCTAGCTCGCTATCTGTGACCTTAGAAAATCAGTGTTTGGAATGTAACTTGACTTAGCAGAGTGAAAATCACCCTCCACTGTATCTGCTGCTTTTTACTAAACCATCTGCAGATCCACCTACCTACTAGCCTACCATGGCTGAACCCAAGTCTATGGAGTCCCCAGGTTCTGGCTGTGGTGTTCCATCACAGAAAAGCTCACAGCAGGGTCCAGAGATGGTGTCAGTGAAGCTGGAGGACTGCAGTCAACCACTGGAAGTCAATGTGATTGTGATAGGGGAAGAGAGAGAACTTAAAGTAGAAGATCAGAAGGTAGAAGTTAAAGAAGAAGAAGAAGAAAAGGTGGTGGACGAAAAGAGAGCAGTCAAAGAGGAGGAGATGGATGTTAAAGAGGACCATAAGGAGATAGAGATTAAACAGGAGGTGGAGGAGAAGAGAGCGGTCAAAGAGGAAGAGATGGAGATTGAAAAGGAACATAAGGATACAGAAGTCAAAGAAGAGCTGGAGGAGAACGCAGTCATCAAGGAGATGGAGGAGAGAGGTGTGAAAGAGGATGAGGAGACCGAAGTCAAAAAGGAGAGAGGACTAGAAGAAGAGGAGAGAGAAATCAAAGACGAAGAGGAGAACAGGGACGTGTCTGATCCAGACCTAGAGGAAGAGGGGGCAGCATTAGATAGAATCACTGACCCAGGTAAGTTCAGGTGTGGAGTACGGAGAGAGGTTTGTGCCTTGGCGGCCACAGGGGATTCTAAAACTCTTATTGTGTGTCTGCTTGCATCAACAAGACTATTAAACCCCCTCCAATGCTCTGTTCATGATTCTAACCCTTTATCTGTCCATATTCCCACAGGAGAGCGCTCCAACCCAGGTTCAGACAGTGAGCCCAGTTCCACAGCATCAGGAAAGCATCACCAACACAGACGGAGGAACTCAAGACAGAAACATCACCACTGCATGGACTGCTTCACTAGTTTCTATGAGCCAGAGGAGTTGAGAAGGCACACTTGTAGGCCCCACCCCTGCTCAGATTGCAGAGGCAGTTCCGTGTGTCCAACTCACGTCATACCACGCAAAAAGACTATCAAAAGAAAGAAGACTTACCCCTGTGGTCAATGTGGGAAGAGTTTTCAGGCACCAAGCAAACTAAAGAAACACCAGATAACTCACACAGGAGAGAAGCCTTTCCACTGCTCTGTATGTGGGAAGAGTTTTCCTCTTTCACAGACCTTAAATAGACACCAGCTGATCCACACAGGAGAGAAGCCTATCCACTGCTCCCAATGTGGGAAGGGCTTTAAGCGACCTGATTCCCTGAAAAATCATCTTAGAATACACACGGGAGAAAAGCCTTTCCACTGCTCCCAATGTGGGAAAAGTTTCAGTCATTCAAACTACTTAAAGACACACCAGCGAACTCACACAGGAGAGAAGCCTTACCACTGCTCCCAGTGTGGGAAGCGTTTCAATCAGTCTTCAGATCTAAAGATACACCAGCGAACTCACACAGGAGAGAAGCCTCACAAATGTTTTCAGTGTGGAAAGAGTTTTAGTCATTCAAGCTACTTAAAGACACACCAGCGAACTCACACAGGAGAGAAGCCTTACCACTGCCTTCAGTGTGGGAAGAGTTTCAATCAGTCTTCAGATCTAAAGACACACCAGCGAACTCATACAGGAGAGAAGCCGTATCACTGCTCCCAGTGTGAAAAGAGTTTCAGTCAGTTTTCAAGTCTGAAGACACACCAGCTAACTCACACAGAAAATAGGTCATACCACTGCTCCCATTGTGGAAAGGTTTTCAGTCTGTTGCACCACCTAAATAGACACCAGCAAACTCACAAAGGAGAAAAGGCTCACCAATGCTCTCAATGTAGGAAAAGATTCAGTCAGTCATCAAATCTGAAGACGCACCAGTTAAAGTATCACAGCCCTGACACCGGACAGAGTGCTCTTGCTTTAGAAGAAAGTCAACTTCAAACCACAGAAGTAAAACACATGTAAACATATCTTATGATGTTAAAGGAGCAGAGCAGTTTTAATAAGGTTGAAATAACACTTAAAAATATATATATTTGCCTGGATTTTCAGCCTATTCAGGTGGGATAGAGTTTTTGTTCCAGCGCGTGACATCACAATCTGATCTGACCAATCATATTTTATTTGCATATGTATCCTCTTATATTGAAGAGGTAAGTGGGGTAGGCTCTAGTGCAGGGTTCCCCAACTGGCTGCCCGCGGGTGGTTTTGATTGGACCCCAAGATTTCTGGTAAAAAAAATCTAATAATGTATCATTTTTTATTGTAGGAGATTAAAGACTTTAACACCAGCCAATCAGCTCCAAGTGATTTGAATTTTGAAAATCTGTTCCCACGCATAAGAGATATATATATATATATATATATATATATGTGATCCTATACAAATGTAAGCAAGGTTTGAAATTATGTTTTAATAAAATGTTATCGGTTTGGGCTTCCTGTATTCAATTTGTTCTGGCCCCATGACCATCCTCACGAGAAAAAAATATCTGAATCTCGATGATGATCCATCCCTGTTCTAGAGTCTATAAGCGATCCTATCCACCAATCAGGGCTGTTTATGTAAATATAGTTCCATTTGTGTCAACACTCCCCCACAATCAGACTGAGCATTCCAACAGCTAAAGGAGGCTCAGAGAAAGAAATGGTAAACAATATAGTTGGAGTTATTTTCATGAAATAAACACAGTGATTTATTAGACATAGTGATGATTTACAAATAAAAAGTCTACATTAACAACATTTATAATATAGGTAATATATTCCATTTAGCAGCCGCTTTTATCCAAAGCGACTTACAGCCATGCGTATGGGTGGTCCAGGGACTCCAACCCACTACCCTGGCGTTATAAGCACAATGCTCTACCAACTGAGCTGCAAAGGACCACCTTCCCTGTTATTCTACAGTAGAACAGGGGTTCTTGTTTTAGCTATCACCTCTCCTGTTATTCTACAGTAGAGCAGGGAGTCTTGTTTTAGCTATCACCTCTCCTGTTATTCTACAGTAGAGCAGGGAGTCTTGTTTTAGCCATCACCTCACCTGTTATTCTACAGTAGAGCAGGGAGTCTTGTTTTAGCCATCACCTCTCCTGTTATTCTACAGTAGAGCAGGGAGTCTTGTTTTAGCCATCACCTCACCTGTTATTCTACAGTAGAGCAGGGAGTCTTGTACTAGCCATCACCTCACCTGTTATTCTACAGTAGAGCAGGGAGTCTTGTCTCTGGTCATCTCGATCTCTGCTCAGCATTTACACAATCGATTGTTTTACCACAACCCTGGTAACATGTTATAAACATTCAGTATCCTGTAATAAAGCCTGGATGTCTGGTAATAAATGGTGGTTATTATGGTGGAAGTGAAGGAACAATTTCCTTTAGATTATTGTATAGGGTGACATTTGAACCTGGGTATCATGTTATAAACGTAGCTATTTTATGTACTAAAAATAATGGTGATCAAAGTAGAGGATTGAAAGTGTTGCGTTGGAGTTGTGTTTTAGTATTGTATATTGATTATAAAGCTGGCATGATGATAACGGTGTATTGTAAACATGGTTGTCGCTATTTCAGGACTGAACAAAAAAACAACAGCTTCTGATGTTAGCAGCACTGCAGCAAACAAAACAGCCACACACCTACAGTAACGAGTCTAACTCCCCCTGCGAGCTTGCTTTATCAGTGACTGGCCTGGCCTTTTCATACAGTTTAGCTCTTTCATTCTCTAGTGTTCTGGTAGTGGCAGTAGTCCTTAGGGGAACAATGTATCAAGAATATAATGAATTATTTAATGCTTTATACACAGTGTACAAAGCATTAGGAGCATCTGCTCTTTCTGTGACAAAGAGGACTAGGTGAATCCAGGTGAAAGCTATGATCCCTTGTTGATGTCACCTGTTAAATACACTTCGATCAGTGTAGATGAAGGGTAAGAGACAGGTTAAAGAAGGATTTTTAAGCCTTGATACAATTGAGACATGGATTGATTGTGTGTGTGCCATTCAGAGGGTGAATGCCTTTCAACGGGGTATGGTAGTAGGTGCCAGGATTGCAGGGGTGTTCATGCTCAACAGTTTCCTGTGTGTATGAAGAATGGCCAACCACCCAAAGGACATCCAGCCAACTTGACACATCTGTGGGAAGCATTACCTGGGCCAGAATCATCGTGGAACGCATTCAACGAATCGAGGCTGTTCTGAGGGAAAAATGGGGGTGCAACTCAATATTAGGTAGGTGTTCCTAATGTTTGGAACACTCAGTGTACATTTTATTTACTGGAAAAACATTGAATTGCTAAATACATACAGTGCCTTGCGAAAGTATTCGCCCCCCTTGAACTTTGCGACCTTTTGCCACATTTCAGGCTTCAAACATAAAGATATAAAACTGTATTTTTTTGTGAAGAATCAACAAGTGGGACACAATCATGAAGTGGAACGACATTTATTGGATATTTCAAAAACTGAAAAATTGGGCGTGCAAAATTATTCAGCCCCTTTACTTTCAGTGCAGCAAACTCTCTCCAGAAGTTCAGTGAGGATCTCTGAATGATCCAATGTTGACCTAAATGACTAATGATGATAAATACAATCCACCTGTGTGTAATCAAGTCTCCGTATAAATGCACCTGCACTGTGATAGTCTCAGAGGTCCGTTAAAAGCGCAGAGAGCATCATGAAGAACAAGGAACACACCAGGCAGGTCCGAGATACTGTTGTGAAGTTTAAAGCCGGATTTGGATACAAAAAGATTTCCCAAGCTTTAAACATCCCAAGGAGCACTGTGCAAGCGATAATATTGAAATGGAAGGAGTATCAGACCACTGCAAATCTACCAAGACCTGGCCGTCCCTCTAAACTTTCAGCTCATACAAGGAGAAGACTGATCAGAGATGCAGCCAAGAGGCCCATGATCACTCTGGATGAACTGCAGAGATATACAGCTGAGGTGGGAGACTCTGTCCATAGGACAACAATCAGTCGTATATTGCACAAATCTGGCCTTTATGGAAGAGTGGCAAGAATAAAGCCATTTCTTAAAGATATCCATAAAAAGTGTTGTTTAAAGTTTGCCACAAGCCACCTGGGAGACACACCAAACATGTGGAAGAAGGTGCTCTGGTCAGATGAAACCAAAATGGAACTTTTTGGCAACAATGCAAAACGTTATGTTTGGCGTAAAAGCAACACAGCTCATCACCCTGAACACACCATCCCCACTGTCAAACATGGTGGTGGCAGCATCATGGTTTGGGCCTGCTTTTCTTCAGCAGGGACAGGGAAGATGGTTAAAATTGATGGGAAGATGGATGGAGCCAAATACAGGACCATTCTGGAAGAAAACCTGATGGAGTCTGCAAAAGACCTGAGACTGGGACGGAGATTTGTCTTCCAACAAGACAATGATCCAAAACATAAAGCAAAATCTACAATGGAATGGTTCAAAAATAAACATATCCAGGTGTTAGAATGGCCAAGTCAAAGTCCAGACCTGAATCCAATCGAGAATCTGTGGAAAGAACTGAAAACTGCTGTTCACAAATGCTCTCCATCCAACCTCACTGAGCTCGAGCTGTTTTGCAAGGAGGAATGGGAAAAAATGTCAGTCTCTCGATGTGCAAAACTGATAGAGACATACCCCAAGCGACTTACAGCTGTAATCACAGCAAAAGGTGGCGCTACAAAGTATTAACTAAAGGGGGCTGAATAATTTTTCCGTTTTTGATTTGTTAAAAAAGTTTGAAATATCCAATAAATGTTGTTCCACTTCATGATTGTGTCCCACTTGTTTTTGATTCTTCACAAAAAAATACAGTTTTATATCTTTATGTTTGAAGCCTGAAATGTGGCAAAAGGTCGCAAAGTTCAAGGGGGCCGAATACTTTCGCAAGGCACTGTACCTGTATGGTTATGAATATCGCTAGCTAGGAAGTAAAATGCAGTTATTCTAGCTTTTTCTACAAGCTAGCTGACAGCAGATTTGAGGAAAATATAGTTGAACATTTTATCCTTTAAAAAAAATGTATTTCTGTTAAGAAAACATGTATTTCATTATACCCCAAAATATTTGTTCTGCATTAAAATGGCCTAGAGGAGTGTCCTAGTTTAACAGTAACAGGGTGTCCCAGTTTGACAGTAACAGGGTGTCCCAGTTTGACAGTAACAGGGAGTCCCAGTTTGACAGTAACAGGGTGTCCCAGTTTAACAGTAACAGAGTGTCCCAGTTTGACAGTAACAGGGTGTCCCAGTTTGATAGTAACATAGTGTCCCAGTTTGACAGGAACAGTGTCCCAGTTTGACAGTAACAGGGTGTCCCAGTTTGACAGTAACAGGCTGTCCCAGGAACAGAGTGTCCCAGTTTGACAGTAACAGGCTGTCCCAGTTTGTTCTCTAGTTTACTACCATGCAGTAGGTGGCGGCATGCACATTCAAATTGTGTCAACGCCTTTATACCATAGAATAAGAGATGTAGAACGCGGAAGTTACGTTCCTGATAGTTTTCCTCTCGTTCCCTGTCAACAATTGACGATAATTAATCTTAGCTACTCTACAACTTTCAAAGGTGAGTTTATGATCTGTTGAGCGTAAATAAACCCCGACTCCCATTGCAAATCCTCAGTGAAAGTCAAATTGGTGGAATGATGTCTACCAGGGGCAGATATCTAGCTACTATACTTTTAGCTAGCTTGTTGTGCAGAGTAAAAGGCAAAGCATATATCACCACCTTTTGTTAGAAGATGTTTATTTAGCTAACCTAATATGTACTCTTAAGGAGCCTACCCTTACTCTTAAGGTCCAAGCACCTTATGGTATTTTTAGAAGTAGACTGACTCTGGCAGCCAAAACAGCCATATAAACGTGAATCGATTCTCTATTGCGATACGGTTTTAGAAACATAAAGCCATCTACTTTCATATGACATCAAAAATAATTTCATAAATACAAAATTTACACTGTTTGTAACCGGCTTTATCACAGTTGCAGCCGACAGTATTTTTCAGTTCCAACACGTTTCAGGCGGCCTTCTTCAGTTACACACAGGTGCTAGGAGCATGCTAATTAGCACAGGTGGTCCCTCTGTCTTCTGCAAACACGTGCAGTAACATGGAGATATTGCTGTGTGGGAACCCTAAGCCTAAAAAGGTGTGTATCAAAAACTACCCCGTACAGAAGATACCTTCGTCCAATGACTCTTATGAGTAATTGAATGGAACTGAGAGTCATGATCAAGGGCTAGCCTGAGGCTACCTAGTAAAACCCATGCAGTCTGATTTCACCTCAGAATAAATAATATATATACGTTTGGGTAACAATTGGCTAAATGTCTCATTGCGTAGTAAGTCATTCAAGTTAACTCAACCTGTGATGAGAAGTTGTAATTTTAACAACTTGCTATAGCTAGCTAGCTAGTAAGCTACGACTTTAGAAAATGTATTTGGAATGTAGCGTCAGCTAGCTATGTGCAACTCACCCTTCACTGCCTCTTATGACTAAACCACCTACAGATCCACCTACCACATGGGCCTACAATGGCTGAACCCAAGCCCATGGAGTCCCCGGGTTCTGGCTGTGGTGTTCCATCACAGAGAAGCTCACAGCAGGGTCCAGAGATGGTGTCAGTGAAGCTGGAGGACTGCAGTCAACCACTGGAAGTCAATGAGATTGTGATAGGGGAAGAGAGAGAACTTAAAGTAGAACTTAAAGAAGAAGAAGAAAAGGTGGTGGAGGAGAAGAGTCAGAGGAGAAGAAAGAGAGAGGAGTGAAAGAGGAAGCTGAGATACAAGTCAAAGAAGAGGAGAACAGAGAAGTTTCTGCTCCAGATCTAGACAAAGAGGAGCAAGAAGTAGATAGTATCACTGACCCAGGTAAGTTCAGGTGTGGAGTACGGAGAGAAGTTGGTGCCTTGGCGCCCACTGGGGATTCCAAAATGATTATTATGCTTGAATCAACAAGTATTTTAAACCCCCCTTTTTAATGCTCTTACTGTTCCTGAAAGTGTTGTCACGATACCAGAATTTTTACTTTGATACCAGGTTTAGCATCACGATACTCAATACCAAAACGATACCACAGCAATTTTGTTGCCGTTTCCATAGTTACAGAATGGCAATTAATCCAGACAGAATGCTCTGTTCAATCGTTGGGCATTTTTGAGTCAAATATCATTACAATTGAAATGTTTCACATAAGAATTGTTCGGAGACGCCTCTTAATGCATCAATCAATTTGACTTTGTTTCTACCGAATGAATGAAATTGTATTTTTGTGTGAAATCGCCAATTGGCAACCCATCCCTTATTGACACATAAACAAACATTACAATAATTCACTATGGTAATTAAATTATCATTCTTCCGGCGTTCTCTGCATTGCACCCCACAAATAGTGAATAAATAAATAAAAAACATCAATACATAACAGTAAATAAGATTAGCCAAAAAATAATTACATCCCTAGAGCAGTAAAATTATATATATTATATATACACATACACTTAGGTTGGAGTCATTAACTTTTTTCAACTAATCCACAAATGTCTTGTTAACAAACTATAGTTTTGGCAAGTCGGTAAGGACATTACTTTGTGCATAAGTAATTTTTCCAACAATTGTTTACAGACAGATTATTTCACTTATAATTCACTGTATCACAATTCCAGTGGGTCAGAAGTTTACATACACTAAGTTGGCTGTGCCTTTAAACAGCTTGGAAAATTCCAGAAAGTGATGTCATGGCTTTAGAAGCTTCTGTTAGGCTAATTGACATCATTTGAGTCAATTGGAGGTGTACCTGTAGATTAGAGGTCGACTGATTATGATTAACGCCGATACCCATTGGAGAACAAAAGGGCAGATACCGATTAAATCGGCCGATTTAAAAAATATAAATATATATATATATATATATATATATATATTTGTAATAATAATAATGACAATTACAACAATACTGAATAAACACTTATTTTAACTAATATAATACATCAAAAAAATCCATTTAGTCTCATAAATAATAGGTGACAGGGGGGAGACAGGTTAAAGAATGATTTTTAAGCCTTGATACAATTGAGACATGGATTGTGTATGTGTGCCACGGGTAAGACAATATTTAAGTACTTTTGAACGGGGTATGGTAGTAGGTGCCAGGCGTACCGGTTTGAGTCAAGAACTGCAACGATGCTGGGTATTTCCTGCTCAAGTTTCCCATGTGTATCAGGAATGGTCCACCACCCAAAGGACATCCAGCCAACTTGACATAACTGGGCTTGTATTTGTATTTATTATGGATCACCATTAGTTCCTGCCAAAGCAGCAGCTACTCTTCCTGGGGTTTATTATGGATACCATTTAGTTCCTGCCAAAGCAGCAGCTACTCTTCCTGGGGTTTATTATGGATCCCATTTAGTTCCTGCCAAAGCAGCAGCTACACTTCCTGGGGTTTATTATGGATCCCATTTAGTTCCTGCCAAAGCAGCAGCTACTCTTCCTGGGGTTTATTATGGATCCCATGTAGTTCCTGCCAAAGCAGCAGCTACACTTCCTGGGGTTTATTATGGATCCCATTTAGTTCCTGCCAAAGCAGCAGCTACTCTTCCTGGGGTTTATTATGTATCCCATTTAGTTCCTGCCAAAGCAGCAGCTACACTTCCTGGGGTTTATTATGGATCCCATTTAGTTCCTGCCAAAGCATCAGCTACACTTCCTGGGGTTTATTATGGATCCCATTTAGTTCCTGCCAAAGCAGCAGCTACACTTCCTGGGGTTTATTATGGATCCCATTTAGTTCCTGCCAAAGCAGCAGCTACACTTCCTGGGGTTTATTATGGATCCCATTTAGTTCCTGCCAAAGCAGCAGCTACTCTTCCTGGGGTTTATTATGGATCCCATTTAGTTCCTGCCAAAGCAGCAGCTACACTTCCTGGGGTTTATTATGGATCCCATTTAGTTCCTGCCAAAGCAGCAGCTACTCTTCCTGGGGTTTATTATGGATCCCATTTAGTTCCTGCCAAAGCATCAGCTACACTTCCTGGGGTTTACTATGGATCCCATGTAGTTCATGCCAAAGCAGCAGCTACACTTCCTGGGGTTTATTATGGATCCCATTTAGTTCCTGCCAAAGCAGCAGCTACTCTTCCTGGGGTTTATTATGGATCCCATTTAGTTCCTGCCAAAGCAGCAGCTACACTTCCTGGGGTTTATTATGGATCCCATTTAGTTCCTGCCAAAGCAGCAGCTACACTTCCTGGGGTTTATTATGGATCCCATTTAGTTCCTGCCAAAGCAGCAGCTACACTTCCTGGGGTTCATTATGGATCCCATTTAGTTCCTGCCAAAGCAGCAGCTACACTTCCTGGGCTCCAGCAAAATAAGGCAGTTATATGAGATAAAAACATTGCATTTCACAACACATTAAGTGTGTGCCCTCGGGCCACTACTCTATAAATGACTTCAGGCTGCATGTATTTCTGACACAGTTTTGGATCATGGCCATGTTAGGAGAAGGTCACTGACGGGGTAATACTGTTGACTACTTGTTTGTCTAAAGATCTGTAAATCTTGCTGAAAAACACAACAGCTCCCCATTTGACCCAAGTGTTTCTCCTTGTAAATGTATTAGATTAATATTACATTTATCCCTCCATTGACTTCACACTGCATGCTGAAAGGTGAACACCTCATACCTTTACTGTGGATCACAGAGAGATCCGATACAGGCCAGCACATTATATTGACCTTATTAGTCGAACCATGAGGTCCTCACATTGCTGACACGGTAATAGATTTACAGAAAGAGATGTGACCTGGGAAATAAGATCTGAATTAACCGAGCCAAGACTGGTGGTTTTGTGGATCCATGCCACAAGCATCTGACCTTTCATGTCCAGATTTAGATTTTTACTGGCTGTGACATTTTAATGGATTGATTCGTGTAAAAAGAAATGCTGACATAAGCCAAGCCGCTGGGGTGTCTCAGCCAAACGCCTGTCTGTGGTGATAAGACTAATTTGCGAGCACAGACTTGAGTCGTTTAAAGCACCCTTAAAATGTATTGGATCAAGAGTTACTATCCGATACTCCCAAGGCCCTACTAAAATACGACATATGTACAATAACAATTTTATAAGGACAGTTCACTCAACTGCTTAATGACATCTGTCAGTTAATAACAGTATATCAGGGGCCTGTAACTCTTGTTCTGGAAAGCCCATCCACATGTGGTGCAGGCTTTAATTCCATCCCAGCACAAACACAGCAGGTTCAGCTAAATCAACTTGTTGTGAAAGGTCGTGACACTGATTAAACTGGCCTGGGTTACACTGGGCTGTGGTCCGTCACGTGACCCGAGTGAAGCCGGTGAGGCTCATATTGAAAAGCGATCTGCGCTACTTGGTCATATTGTCAATAAAGCAGCATGATACATCGTTCAGAAACACAGATATTTTCCATAAAGTACATGTTTGAATTTTCAAACTAGTTTGTATTGGGAAGACAGCCTTTTTATTAAAAAAAAAAATAATCACTTTTGCATGTGTCAACACATCCTACGTGACCTTTGATTTGAGCCGACTTCACCCTCGACCAGAGTGATATCTTGCAAGGCAGCTTCCGAAATGAATGATTCACTTTTCAAAAAACATCCAGCAAGTGATTTTTGGGGGGCCTTTCAGAGTTGTAAAAGTATCTATATTATAATTTTTTTTGGGGGGGGGTCAATTTTTGGTAAAGAAAAAAACGAATCACTAGAAATTCAGCTAAAAATGTGTTTAATTTAGGAATTTCAAATTATTACACGAAAAAAAAGATGTGATCATGTCCCAATGTAATCAAGGTATGAAATGATTGTGATTAGTTGTGGTCAGTTTGCAGCTGAATCTATTTGGATACCCCTGAAGGCCCTTCCCTCCACACCAGGGGTATTGTTGTATTATTGTATTATTTTGCTAAACATTTAGTCAACCGGGAGTGGACCTACCTTAAAGGAATACTTAGGGATTTTGGAAATGAAGACCTTTATCTACTTCCCCAGAGTTAAATGATCTCGTAAATACCATTTATTTTTATTTTTTATGTCTGCATGCAGTTTGAAGGAAGTTGCTAACTAGCATTAGCGCAATGACTTGAAGTCTATGGTGTAGCTGCGCTAATGCTAGTTAGCATTGGCTTACAAAACGACCTCTAACCTTCCTTCATACTGGACACAGAGACATAAATGGTATCCATGAGTTAATCTGACTGGGGAAGTAGATAAAGAGCATCATTGCCAAAATCCCGAAGTATCCCTTTTAATTTGTCCAATAGAAATTCTTGTTGATGCAAATCGTTTTCCGTTTGGAGTAAACGGTTTCAGTGGCAAAACGTTTTGCAACAGACCCAACGTATTGCAACTGAATTTGACTAATGAAAACACCCATGTTATTTCTCCCTATTCGCCTCTCCTCTGCCTTTTTCACCCATTTCATTTCATTTCCCATACAAGCAGTATGCTACTACCTGAGTAATAGTTCATGCTTGATGAGGCCATGAGGTGACCTGATTCCTTCCTTCCTTCGTGTGTAACATGAGAAAGGAAGTTAGTTACATTAGACATTTTAGTCATTTAGCAGACGCTCTTATCCAGAGCGACTCACAGGACCAATTAGGGTTAAGTGCCTTGCTCAAGGGCACATCAGATTATTTTCACCTAGTCTGCTTGGGGATACGAACCAGCAACTACTGGCCCAATGTTCTTAACCACTAGACTACCTGCCATCCCTAAGTTCCTTTCTAATATTATAAATGTGCATTTGGAAAATATTCAGACCCCTTCTCTTTATACACATTTTGTTCCATTACAGCCTTATTCTAAAATAGATTTGTTTTAAGTCCTCATTCTACACACAATATCTTGTAATGACAAGGCCAAAAAACTGTTTTTTTTTTAGAAATGAGCTCTGAGACAGGATTGTGTCGAGGCACAGATCCAAAAGATGTCTGCAGCATTGATGGTCCCCAAGAACACAGTGGCCTCCATCATTCTTAAATTGAAGAAGATTGGAACCACCAAGACTCTTTCTAGAGCTGGCTGCCCGGCCAAACTGAGCATTCGAGGGAGAAGGGCCTTGGTCAGGAAGGTGACCAAGAACCCGATGGTCACTCTGACAGAGCTTCAGAGATCCTCTGTGGAGATGGGAGAACCTTCCAGAAGGACAACCATCTCTGCAGCTCTCAGGGCTTTATGGTAGAGTGGCCAGATGGAAGCCACTCCTCAGTAAAAGGCACATAAGTGTTGTAGGTTATTGTTCTGATGAAAGGTGAACTTCTGTTGGAACAGACTGAACCAGGTTTTCGTCTAGGATTCTGCCTGTGCTTAGCTCTATTCTATTTATTTTCATTCTATAAAAAAAATCCCTAGTCCTTGTCGATGACACGCAAACCCACAACATGATGAAGCCACCACCATGCTTGGAAATATGAGGAGTGGTACTTCGTGTTGTGTTGTTGGATTTGCCCCAAACATAACGCTTCTTATTCAGGACATAAAGTTAATTTCTTTGTTACATTTTTTTCAGTTTTACTTCAGTGTTTTATTGCAAACAGGATGCATGCTTTTGAAAATGTTTTATTCTGTACAGGCTTCCTTTTCAATCTTTCATTAGGTCAGTATTGTTGATCCCTCTTCATTTCTCCAATCACACCCATTAAACTCAACTGTTTCAAAGTCATTACTAGTGGTTAGAGTATTGGACTAGTAACCGAAAGGTTGCAAGATCAAATCCCCGAGCTGACAAGGTAAAAATCTGTCGTTCTGCCCTTGAAAAAGGCAGTTAACCCACTGTTCCTAGGCCATCATTGAAAATAAGAATTTGTTCTTAACTGACCTGCCTAGTTAAATAAAGGTAAAATTTTAAAAATGACCATAATTATCCTATTTACAATTTGTAGTCAATTGTGACACTAGACTAAATGTTTCTGACTTATATCGATGCCACAGGCTGTTTTCAAAGGAATTCGTTTTTTTTAGGGGAAGTCGCTCTTTAGCCCATCCAATGCTCTGTTCCTGATTCTAACCCCATATCTGTTCATGTTCCCACAGAAGAGATTTCCAACCCAGGTTCAGACAGTGAGCCCAGTTCCACAGCATCAGGAAACCATAAACAACACAGACAGAGGAACTCAAGACAGAAACATCACCACTGCATGGACTGCTTCACTAGTTTCTATGAGCCAAAGGAGTTGAAGACACACTTGTAGGCCCCAACCCTGCTCAGACTGCAGAGACAGTTTTATTTGTCCAATTTACCTTAAATCACCCCAACAGACTCTAAAAAGAAAGAAAACGTACCCCTGTGGTCAATGGGGGAATAGCAAACTAAAGATGCACCAAGTAACTCAAAGGGAACGAGTTGCTCTTTTTGTGGGAAGAGTTTTCCCTCTTTTACAGACCTTAAATAGATACCAGCTGAGCCACACAGGAAAGAAGCCTTTTCACTGCTCACAGTGTGGGAAGGGTTTCTGATGGTCATAAAATATGAATACACACTGGTTAAAGTATCACAGGCCTGACACTGGACTGTTGCTTTAGAAGAAAGTCGACTTCAAACCACAGAAGTAAAACATGCAAACACATGTTATTATGTAAATAGCATTTACCAACCGCAACTGTTATGTGAAAATAGAGCAGGGGTTCTTGCGTTAACATGAACACTACTTGTCATCAGTACTCAGTATTTACTTACCCTGTATTATCACTTCAATTCTGGGCAACATGTAATAATTTCTTTAGTATCCGGTAAAAACTCTGGATGTCTAACAAATGATGGCACATGGTAATTCATATGTTAGTACCACTGCTGCAAACAAAACATCCACACACCAATGCTAACGATGCTAGTTAACTTTGCCAGCTTGCTCCATCTATGACTGGCCTGTCCTGACCCCTTTTTTTTATAGAGTTTAACTATTTAATTATGTAGCGTTTTGGTAGTGGCAGAAGGGAAGAAGTATCAATACTATATAATTTGCAGCTGCCTTATATATTTTTGATTTATTGGAAAGCCGTTGAGTTGCTGGCTCCATACCTACAGTATCTAACTGACGGCAGCACAAATATAACGTCACTTCCGTTTTAGAAACGCGGGCGGAAGTTTACGTTCCTGCTTCTTTTCGTCGCGTGTCCTTACTCAACCAAGCAACTGACGAAAAGGGCTATTTTTAAAGGTGAGTTTATGATCTGTTGAACTATTTATGAGCGTGAATAAAGTCTGGCTTCCATTATCAATCGTCAGTACAAACCTCATTGGAAGATTAACCGCTACTGAGGGCCAACAACCTATCTACTGTTAGCTAGCTAACGTTAGCTTGTTTTGTTTACTAGCAGTGATGTAGAGGAGCAACAGTCCTGAACTATTTTCCACCACCTAAGGTTTAGCGATAATTTACTTCTGGGTAACCGAGATTAGCTAGAAGTCGACATTACATTTTTTTTCTCATCACTTCAATAGCCCCAATGTAGACCCACCCAAATTAGTTACTACTAGCTATACTACTTACAGTAGCTACGATTTCAAAAATAAAAGGACTATGTGGACTGTATAGGCTAGTTCCGGGGTGTTGCAGCATCGGTCAGAACACATTTAGGAGATGGAGGTTGATAATCCACGTTGAGGGTATTTATAATAAACACAGTTGCACATGGGGGAAGGGTTGGAGTTGGGGCTTGAAAAGGCCGGTAGCACGGTAAGGTAGTGCAAGTGGGGGTCTAGAAGAGAGACTAGAGAAACGCATGAGGAACACATCAACAAAAGTGCATAAATCATGAAGTAATGCCATATGACTAGGCTTAATATATAGTTACACATGTATGAGACTGCCAGGACTAAACATGACAAAGGAGGGCATTAGCATATCAAACAGGTCATGGTTATACAAACGGGACATATCATAAGCCATAGCTACAGTGCCTTTAGAACGTATTCATACCCATACGAATGTCAAGTAATAAGGGCTAAATTGAGGATTATGGTTATTTGATTTAGCTGAACCCACTGTGTTAGTGCTGGTATGGAACAAGAGACTGCACACCATGTGGATGGGCTGTCCAGAACAGGTGTTGCAGGCCTCTGATACAGTGCCTTCAGAAAGTATTCATACCCCCTGACTTATTCCAGATTTTGTTGTTACAACCTGAATTCAAAATGGATTACAGATTTCTCTCACTCATCTACACACAATATCCGATACAAGTTTAAACATGTTTTTAGAAGTTAGCAAATGTATTAAATTTAAATACAGAAATGTATCATTTACATAAGAATTAACACCCCTGATTCAATACATATTATAGTCATCTTTGGCAGTGATTAGAGCTGTGAGTTTTTCTGGTTAAGAGCGTTGCACACCTGGACTGTACAATACTTGCAAACTTCAAGCTCTGGCAAGTTGGTTGTTGATCATTGCTAGACAACCATTTAAGTATTGCCATGTATTGTCAAGCTGATTTAAGTCAAAACTGTAACTAGGAACATTCAATGTCATCTTAGTAAGCAATTCCAGTGTATATTTGACCTTGTGTTGTAGGTTATTGTCCTGATGAAAGGTGAATGTCTGTTGAAACAGACTGAACCAGGATTTTGTCTGTGCTTAGCTCTATTCCATTTATTTTCATTCTAAAAACTCCCTAGTCCTTGCCGATGACACGCATAGCCACAACATGATGAAGCCGCCACCACCATGCTTGGAAATATGAGTGGTACTCAGTGTTGTTGGATTTGCCCCAAACATAACGCTTTGTATTCAGGACATAAAGTTAATTTCTTAGTTAAATTTTTTTCAGTTTTACTTCAGTGCTTTATTGCAAACAGGATGCATGATTTTGAATATTTTTTATTCTGTACAGGCTTCCTTTTCACTCTTTCATTAGGTTAGTATTGTAGAGTAACTACAATGTATTAAACTCCTTGTTTTAGTCACCATTGGCCACTGTGAAATTGCTGAGTGGTTTCTTTTCTCTCCAGCAACTGAGTTAGGAAGGACGCCTGTATCTTTGTAGTGACTGGGTGTATTGATACACTATCCAAAGTGTAATCAATAACTTCACCCTGCTCAAAGGGATATTCAATGTCTGTTATATGTTTATTTTTGACACATCTACCAATAGGTGCCCTTCTTTGCGAGGCACTAGAAAACCTCCATGGTATGTGGTTGAATCTGTGTTTGAAATTCACTGCTCGACTGAGGGACCTTACAGATTATTGTATGTGTCGGGTACAGAGATGAGGTAATCATTCAATAATCATGTTAAACACCATTATTGCACACAGAGAGTCCATTCAAATCAATGTGACTTGTTAAGCACATTTTTACTCCTTAAAAAAAAGTTAAGGGCTTGTTGTAAAGGGGTTGAATACTTATTGGCTCAAGACATTTCAGCTTTAATTTTTTTTAAATTAATTTAAAAAAAAAAGTCAACATAATTCCACTGACATTATGGGCTATTGTGTGTAGGCCAGTGACACAAAATCTCAATTGAATCCAGGCTGTAACAACATAATGTGGGGAAACATCAAGGGGTGTGAATACTTTCTGAAGGCTCTGTACATGCTTAAGTTACTATAGCGACAGGGCAGCAATACACAATCGTAATACTTCTACACCGTAATATAGGACTATATATTACGATATATAGCGTGTGACGATAGAAAAACGTTTATTCCCTTGTCGCAAATCACACTTGACGGCAATATTTTTCGTCAATCGCTTTACGTGCAGTGTGGAAGGAAATTGCCAACACAAACACACAGGAGAGTGAACGTGACACGGAGCTCGTAGCTAAAAGAGGGGCTACTTCGGTCGCATGGACGTGGTTTGGGTATGAAAAAAGCCCCAGAAACCCGTCCTCTGCGAAATATGCCGCAGGCCGGTCCCAACAACAGGCTCAAACACCACTAACCTCTTTTACCACCTACCCAAGAATCATGTGAAACAGTACGGAGAGTCTACCGATGAGACCCAAAAAAGTACAGTCGAGTGCTCAAAACAAACCCCCGACTCAGACGTTGCAAGAGGCTTTTGCCCACGGCACACCATATGACAAAGAACCACGAAGATGAAAGGAGATAACAGCTGCAGTTACAACTTACATCTGCAAAGACATGGCCCCAATTTACACGTCGAGAAACGGGGGTTTCATCAGTGGTGTTAACACACAACTCGACCCAAGGTACCAAATTGATATGTGACACGTATTAATACCAAAACGTGCAAAACAGGGAAGCCCCCCAAAATATATTTAAGGCCTATATTTTTGGGTAGTGTTTTCTATTTACTTTTTTTTTATATACACAGTATTTTGTTACATGCTTAATTGAAAAATTGCAAAGGTTCTAAATAAAAGGAGAAATAATCAAATGAGTAACAACCTTTTGAGTTCTAATTTAAAATGTAATAATAGGCCTTTACATGTGGTCGTTTTATATAAACTATTTATTCATTAAATTGACAGAAAATGCTATATCGGGATATGAGATTTTCACCCCGTGGCATCTACAAAGGTAAAGGTAGCATGCTACTTGTATTAGAGACCAGAGGTGATTAGAGTGGAAACAGGTGTGGAGGAAAGGGGTGTGGCCTAAGGTAAAAATGTAGAGTGGATTAGAGAGTGGGAACAGGTGTGGATGGAAAGGGGGATACCTAGTCAGTTGTTCAACTGAATGCCTTCAACTGAAATGTGTCTTCAGCATTTAAACCAACCCCTCTGAATCAGAGAGTTGCGTGGGTTGCCTTATTCGACCTCCCCGTCTTCGGCGCCCGGGGAACAGTGGGTTAACTGCCTTGCTCAGGGGCAGAACGACAGATTTTTACCTTGTCATCTTGGGGATTCGATCCAGCAAGCTTTTGGTTACTATGCTCTAACCTGTGGGACGTGGCCTGAGGTAAAAGGCAGAGAGGTGATTAAAGAGTGGGAACAGGTGTGGAGGGAAGGGGCATGGCCTGAGGTAATTGATCAATTGTAGGCCCTATAAAATACGCATTGCGGAGAACACGGACAGAATCCAGACATTAAAACATTTTTTTTTTTTGATATCAAATGTATTGAACTTAGAACGTTCATTAATTTGCCCAAGTTAATCATGAAACTAAATGCATTATTGATTTGTATTGTCATGCAACTTTCTGAAACATCACAGGAATGCCTGTGTGTGGGCTGAGTGAGTGCCTATAGGCTTTGTCTCAGGGCTGACCCTATTTAGTCAACTGGTCCATTGTTTGGCTGTTGGTCGTCTGATATTTCTTTAGTAAAAAAATAAATAATTAATTCATGGTGTCACCTTTCTGATTGGCTCCTGTCTGAGTGGACTGATCCATTGTGGAGGCCGTGGGGATGGTCCAGTCAATCAGTCTAAGACGTGCTACTGTAATTGTGTTATATTGTCAGAACAACACTAATACAACATTGGTTTAATAACATGCACTTTCTCCCACGTTGGATAGCGGTCGCTGTCCGCAGGTCTGAAACACATCAGTGCGCTGTTGAATTGGTGCCTTTTCCTAGACCATGTTGCTATGTGCATAATAGCACAGTTATCCAGCATATAGGTGTTGAACGATTCGGTGGAGTTAGGAAACCCCATCTTCATTAGGTCAATAATCAATAGCCTAACTGTTAAGTTTGGGGCGGCAGGTAGCCTAGTGGTTAGAGCATTGTGCCAGTAACCGAAAGGTTGCGAGATCGAATCCCCAAGCTGACAAGGTAAACATCTGTGATTCTGCCCCTGAACAAGGGTGTTAACCCACTGTTCCTAGGCCGTCATTGTAAATAAGAATTTGTTCTTAACCGACTTGCCTAGTTCAATAAAAGTAAAATAAATCATCCATATATCTCTAGAAATAAGACAGATCCTGCTTCTGTTGCCTGTCTGAGTGTTTGTTTAAAAGCCTACTGATTCCGTGAGCACCAAGCCTCACAACCACACGACGGATAAACTATTTCACAAATGTGTCTGTTTTTAATCTTTGCTGTACTAAAGGCTTTACACTTTCTTTCGTTAGACCAGATCGATTGTTTTTACACTGTTCCAAATTGTCCGGAAAATTATATAACACCCCCCCCCCCCCATATCCTTCTTATTGTTATTCTTATGATCATTATAATAGTAAGTCATGTCATTATCATTAGTAGGCTTAGTACAGCACCATCGATCTGTAGGCCTAAGAGCGCATCCTTAGTCTTAATACCGTCATTTACTAAGGCCTATATTTCAATACGTCTATGTAGGCTACTGTATCAATCATTTATTCATTCATGTCATCACACGAGTCATTCCTGATTTAGAAATGCAATCAAAGCATTTCTGTTTTTAAAATAACAAAAGCGACCATTGAATAATTAGCCTTAAAGCACGTAAACCGTTCCATTTCGGAAATTGCAAATTTCACAAATTAATGCAACGCTTTTTTAGTCTTTGCTGTAATAAAGGCTTTACAACAAAGAAAAACGTGACAACAGACACTCTGGTATGCTTATCATTTGTTTGGTGTTGTTTACGTTGTTCCAAACGGTCAGAAAAAAGTATATTGTAATCTATCAGCACCTGTTTGGCACAATATAATATGCACTCAGTGCTGGCTACTTACCTTTTTTTATAGATCTCCAGTATTTTCCACAACTAGTCACATTTATTCCACATAATCTGACTTCCCCTTTACCCCCTGAGTAACCTGTAAACAATTCCCCCGTTTCGAGTTAATTTGTCACGTCCTCTGCATCCATTTTGCTGTCAAATGTTGCTGTCACGGTATTTGTTATAATCAATGTATTATTGTGATATTGATATGCTTTAGGTCAGCCCCTATTGCTTACATGCGTGAGATGCTTACAGGTTGAGGGAATAAGGAAGGTTTTTGCAAAACAAATGAAGGATTTCGTTAACAACTTTTCAGTCAGAAATGGCTGTAATTATGTTGCAGCTTCAGCAACACGGACGAGGCGATAAACACTGATGTTCTGTGGTGGTCGCTGCAGCAGGGAGGAGAGACAGGGTGATAAACACCCAATTTATTTTTAATAGAGCTCTACAACTGGCAGTCCGGCAGGAGTGCCATGGTCATTTACAAAAATATAAAATGCAACATGTAATGTGTTGGTTCCATTTTTCATGAGCTGAAATAAGATCCCAGAAATGTTCCATATGCATACAAAGCTTATTTCTCTGAAATGTTGTGCACAAAGTTGTTTACATCCCTTATAGTGAGCATCTCTAATTTACCAAAATAATCCATCTACCTGACAGGTGTGGCATATCAAGAAGCTGATTAAACAGCACGGTCATTACACAGGTGCACCTTGTGCTGGGAACAATAAAAGGCCACTCTAAAATGTGCAGTTTTGTCATCCAACATTATGCTACAGATGTCTCAGGTTTTGAGGGAGGGTACAAATGGCATACTGACTGCAGAAATGTCCAACAGAGCTGTTGCCAGATAATTCATGTTAATTTCTCTACCATAAGCCACCTCGAGTTGTTTTGGAGAATTTGGTAGTACATCCAACCAGTAGACCAGGTGTAACCACGCCAACCCAGACCTCCACATCACTGACACCTTCACCTGCGGGATCATCCTGAGAAGGGGGGTGCTGATGTGTATTTCTGAAATTGTTACATGTTGTGTTTTTATATTTTTGTTCAGTATAGTTTCAGCTAGCTATGTGCAACTCACCCTCCACTGTATCTGCCTCTTATGACTATACCACCTGCAGATCCACCTACCTTCTAACCTGCCATGGCTGAACCCAAGTCCATGGAGTCCCCAGGTTCTAGCTGTGGTGTTCCATCACATAGAAGCTCACAGCAGGGTCCAGAGATGGTGTCAGTGAAGCTGGAGGACTGCAGTCAAACACTGGAACTTAATGTGATTGTCAAAGAGGAAGAAGAGGAGACAGAAATCCAAGAAGAGGTGGAGGAGAGAGCAGTCAAAGAAGAAGAGGTAGAGGAGAGAGCTGTCAAAGAAGAAGTGGAGGAAAGAGCAGTCGAAGAAGAAGAAGAGGAGGAGGAAAGAGCAGTCAAAGAAGGAGAGGTGGAGAAGAGAGCAGTCAAAGAAGAAGAGGTGGAGGAGAGAGCAGTCAAAGAAGAAGAAGAGGAGGAGGAAAGAGCAGTCAAAGAAGAAGAAGAGGAGGGTGAAAGAGCAGTCAAAGAAGAAGAAGAAGAGGAGAACAGGGAAGTGTCTGCTCCAGATCTAGAGGAAGAGGAGGAAGTAGATAGTATCACTGACCCAGGTAAGTTCAGGTGTGGAGTACGGAGAGAAGTTGGTGCCTTGGCGCCCACTGGGGATTCTAAAACCCTATTATAGTGCTTCTACTTGTATCAACAAGTATTTTAAAGCCCCCTTCAATGCTTTGTTTCTGATTTTAAAGGTCTTTTCACACCAACTGCGTTACATATTCTGGGAAACTGGATTCTGATTTTTGACACACAAAACCATCAGAGTTGGGGTCAATTCAGGAATCACACTGAAATTCCAATTCTCTTCAATGCTTTTCCATGAGGAAATGTTGAAATTGGAATTAGGTTTACTTTCTGAATTGAAACGGAATTGACCCCAACCCTGAAAACCATTCACAAGTCTGATGCGTTTTCCCCCACACTTTAATTAAATATTTGTTCAACATCAAACGCTGCTGCAGAGAGGAAGGACTGTGTAATGACAGAAATAATATTGTAGTGGGGCAATTCCATCATAACAGAATTGTCCTGAGACTTTTTACTTAAAATATATGCCTAACAAAAACCATTGATTTTCAAGCGTTAACAAACCATACAACTCTATGCACAAGGACTACTTTTAACAATTTCCTCTGAATATTTTTTGACAAAAATACATTTACTGGAAGAACTGTGCAGATGCAAAGTTTAGAAACAGTTTGTGTCCACGTTTTCCCCAAAACTCTTAAATATCTGCTCTGAATTTAGATTCAACATTATCTGTAGAAATCATGGGGTCTCAGCTGTGACATGACACATTGTCTTTGGGAAAAAAAATCTCTTTTGGTTATTGAAGTGGATTTACACCCGGTAACGGAATTGTGGTAACGGACTTCATCATGGATTCCTGATCTGTACTACACAGAAATGGAGATCATTTGGATATCAATGTCACTCTCTTTATGGTGATGTACCCTAAATAGGTACACAAAAGGTATAACTACGCAATATCCTACTTTGGGCATTATTCTACACTGGCTAGCTATTTTAATGAGCTCTGCCTCCAAACGACCAAATTAGGTCGGTCCAGTCTGGACCACCTCTCAACGATTCATAAACGTCTACTGTACTTAACTCTTTTACTGAACTATACTCTACTGTGCTGTCCAAACCTGTGAACCCAATTTGTGTTTTGTGACTACTATGATTATCCATTGTAGCCTATTACAATTACATTACTGATTTTTCAGAAATTATGTTACTGATTTTGGTAATTTCGAGTTAACACTTTACTGATATCAATTTTCTTTTGAATCATTAAAACATTCAAATTTAATTAATAGTTCTACCTTTTACTTGTTATTTCTGTGAACTTTCATTATCCTCATGAGGGAGAGAAATTAGACAATATCTTCAAGATATGTGGGTTTCTGGTAACAGAATTACAAGACACAAGGCATTGTTTCTTAAACTTACGGAAGGCCGAGAAGTTGATCCTAATCTAAATAGAAGTGCTAATATTAGTTGGCGTCTTTACTTCCTTATTGTGTTCTGATGTATTTCTGATACCGTAAGACTTATTTTTACCGAAGACCCCTTTACCATATGTTTGACCAGAAATCTTTGCTTATTTCACATTTTTAGGATGGAAAATGTTTAAAATGTGTATATATGCCTTCATTTGTCAAATGAAAAGTGGTCTATATTTGAGATCTAATTTGACATGCTGCTATGAACTTCACATGTTGGTGCTCATGGGTCCTTTTACATGGAAATGACCTGGTGCTCATGGGTCCTTTTACATAGAAATGACCTGGTGCTCATGGGTCCTTTTACATAGAAATGACCTGGTGCTCATGGGTCCTTTTACATGGAAATGACCTGGTGCTCATGGGTCCTTTTACATAGAAATGACCTGGTGCTCATGGGTCCTTTTACATGGAAATGACCTGGTGCTCATGGGTCCTTTTACATGGAAATGACCTGGTGCTCATGGGTCCTTTTACATGGAAATGACCTGGTGCTCATGGGTCCTTTTACATGGAAATGACCTGGTGCTCATGGGTCCTTTTACATGGAAATGACCTGGTGCTCATGGGTCCTTTTACATGGAAATGACCTGGTGCTCATGGGTCCTTTTACATGGAAATGACCTGGTGCTCATGGGTCCTTTTACATGGAAATGACCTGGTGCTCATGGGTCCTTTTACATGGAAATGACCTGGTGCTCATGGGTCCTTTTATATGGAAATGACCTGGTGCTCATGGGTCCTTTTACATGGAAATGACCTGGTGCTCATGGGTCCTTTTACATGGAAATGACCTGGTGCTCATGGGTCCTTTTACATGGAAATGACCTGGTGCTCATGGGTCCTTTTACATGGAAATGACCTGGTGCTCATGGGTCCTTTTACATGGAAATGACCTGGTGCTCATGGGTCCTTTTATATGGAAATGACCTGGTGCTCATGGGTCCTTTTACATGGAAATGACATGGTGCTCCTTTTACATAGAAATGACCTGGTGCTCATGGGTCCTTTTACATGGAAATGACCTGGTGCTCATGGGTCCTTTTACATGGAAATGACCTGGTGCTCATGGGTCCTTTTACATGGAAATGACCTGGTGCTCATGGGTCCTTTTACATGGAAATGACCTGGTGCTCATGGGTCCTTTTACATGGAAATGACCTGGTGCTCATGGGTCCTTTTACATAGAAATGACCTGGTGTTCATGGGTCCTTTTACATAGAAATGACCTGGTGCTCATGGGTCCTTTTACATAGAAATGACCTGGTGCTCATGGGTCCTTTTACATAGAAATGACCTGGTGCTCATGGGTCCTTTTACATAGAAATGACCTGGTGCTCATGGGTCCTTTTTACATAGAAATGACCTGGTGCTCATGGGTCCTTTTACATAGAAATGACCTGGTGCTCATGGGTCCTTTTACATAGAAATGACCTGGTGCTCATGGGTCCTTTTACATAGAAATGACCTGGTGCTCATGGGTCCTTTTACATAGAAATGACCTGGTGCTCATGGGTCCTTTTACATAGAAATGACCTGGTGCTCATGGGTCCTTTTACATGGAAATTACCTGGTGCTCATGGGTCCTTTTACATGGAAATTACCTGGTGCTCATGGGTCCTTTTACATGGAAATTACCTGGTGCTCATGGGTCCTTTTACATGGAAATTACCTGGTGCTCATGGGTCCTTTTACATAGAAATGACCTGGTGCTCATGGGTCCTTTTACATGGAAATGACCTGGTGCTCATGGGTCCTTTTACATGGAAATGACCTGGTGCTCATGGGTCCTTTTACATGGAAATGACCTGGTGCTCATGGGTCCTTTTACATAGAAATTATTGACGGGTTGCAGAAGGACGATATTTCGCAATTGGTGTGAAAGGCATCAAACATCACATGCTCATATTTTCCTTTTTGGTCCGAATTATTAGGACAAAAAATGGACTTGGTGAGAAAAAGGCCTTAACCCCATATCTGTTCATATTCCCACAGGAGAGAGCTCCAACCCAGGTTCAGACAGTGAGCCCAGTTCCACAGCATCAGGAAACCATAAACAACACAGACGGAGAAACTCAAGACAGAAACATCACCACTGCATGGACTGCTTCACTAGTTTCTATGATCCAGAGGAGTTGAGAAGGCACACTTGTAGGCCCCACCCCTGCTCAGATTGCAGAGACAGTTTTATTTGTCCAATTCACCTCAAATCAAAACCGACAAAAA
This sequence comes from Oncorhynchus kisutch, assembly GCF_002021735.2. NCBI lineage: Eukaryota > Metazoa > Chordata > Actinopteri > Salmoniformes > Salmonidae > Oncorhynchus > Oncorhynchus kisutch. Next base: position 8,391,361 of record NW_022261978.1, on the reverse strand, counting down.
AAAGAAAGACACACCCATGTGGTCAATGTGGAAAGAGTTTTCAGACCCCAAGCAAACTAAACATACACCAGCGAACTCACACAGGGGAGAAACCTTTCCATTGCTCTGTTTGTGGGAAGAGTTTCTCTCTTTCACAGAACTTAAATAGACACCAAATAACTCACACAGGAAAGAAGCCTTTCCTCTGCTCTCAGTGTGGGAAGAGTTTCAGTCATTCATCAACTCTGAAGACACACCAGCTAATTCACACAGGAGAGAAGCATCATCACTGCTCTCAGTGTGGGAAGGGTTTCAGTCGGGCAGGAGACCTAACGAGACACCAGTTCACTCACACAGGAAATAAACTTTTCCACTGCTCTCAGTGTGGGAATGGTTTCAGTCGAGTAGCAGCCCTGAAGGTACACCAGCAAACTCACACCGGAGAGAAGCCTTACCACTGCTCAGTTTGCGGGATGAGTTTTTCCCTTTTACAGACCCTAAATAGACACCAGCTTACGCACACACGAGAGAAGCCTAATCACTGCTCTGAGTATGGGAAAGGTTTCGGTCACTCATCAAATCTGACGACATATCTGTTAAAGTGAGTTCTGCTGCTTTTGTTATGGGAATAGGACCCCCCCCCCAAAATAGGTCAGGGGTTCTGGCATTAATGTCCACACAACTTGTCTCTGGATCACTGCTCAGCGGTTACCTAACCTATTGTTTTACCACTTCAACCCTGGGTAACATCTTATAAACCTTGAGTATCATGTAATAAACACTGGATGTCTAATAAATGATGGTAATCATGGGTATAATAGGTAGATATTTGTGGAGGTGAAGGAAGAATGGGTGACAACCTTTTAACTTGGGTGTCATATTATAAACACTAGCTATATTATGAAATAAAAATGATAGTGGCGAAAGTAGAGGATTCAAAGTCATGTGTTTGAGTATTGTATATTGAAATAATGCTTGTGGGTCACGTTGACATTATGGGGTATTGTGTGTAGATTGTTGAGGAAAATAAATAGTTACATTAATTTTAGAATAAGGCTGTAACAAAATGTGGAAAAAGTCCAGGGATATGAATACTTTCTGAATGCACTGTAAGGTGGTATTTGGGCTTCATTTTTCAAGATTTTATTTTTAATCACACGATTTTTGTAAAAGTTATGAAGTCGACCATAATGCAACACACTTTGAAAGGTGGTGACCCAAGGATGACTTTACAAAAGTGATCCGCTTGATCTTGCCCAGTGACTGGAGTCAGGAACGTGTGCACGTGCATGCAAATTGAATGCATTTCAATGAATGGGAATGGAGCTGCTGCATTCTGTGTCAAATCGGAGGGCATGCTGTCCGGTCCTCTGGCAGTCTCTATGGGGGTGCCACAGGGTTCAATTCTCGGGCCGACTCTTTTCTCTGTGTATATCAATGATGTTGCTCTTGCTGCGGGCGATTCCCTGATCCACCTCTACGCAGACGACACCATTCTATATACTTTCGGCCCGTCTCTGGACACTGTGCTATCTAACCTCCAAACAAGCTTCAATGCCATACAACACTCCTTCCGTGGCCTCCAACTGCTCTTAAACGCTAGTAAGACCAAATGCATGCTTTTCAACCGGTCGCTGCCTGCACCTGCATGCCCGACTAGCATCACCACCCTGGATGGTTCCGACCTAGAATATGTGGATGTCTATAAGTACCTAGGTGTCTGGCTAGACCGCAAACTCTCCTTCCAGACTCATATCAAACATCTCCAATCGAAAATCAAATCAAGAGTCGGCTTTCTATTCCGCAACAAAGCCTCCTTCACTCAAGCCGCCAAGCTTACCCTAGTAAAACTGACTATCCTACCGATCCTCGACTTCGGCGATGTCATCTACAAAATGGCTTCCAACACTCTACTCAGCAAACTGGATGCAGTCTATCACAGTGCCATCCGTTTTGTCACTAAAGCACCTTATACTACCCACCACTGCGACTTGTATGCTCTAGTCGGCTGGCCCTCGCTACATATTCGTCGCCAGACCCACTGGCTCCAGGTCATCTACAAGTCTATGCTAGGTAAAGCTCCGCCTTATCTCAGCTCACTGGTCACGATGGCAACACCCATCCGTAGCACGCGCTCCAGCAGGTGTATCTCACTGATCATCCCTAAAGCCAACACCTCATTTGGCCGCCTTTCGTTCCAGTACTCTGCTGCCTGTGACTGGAACGAATTGCAAAAATCGCTGAAGTTGGAGACTTTTATCTCCCTCACCAACTTCAAACATCAGCTATCTGAGCAGCTAACCGATCGCTGCAGCTGTACATAGTCTATTGGTAAATAGCCCACCCTTTTCACCTACCTCATCCCCGTACTGTTTCTATTTATTTACTTTTCTGCTCTTCTGCACACCAATATCTCTACCTGTACATGACCATCTGATCTTTTATCACTCCAGTGTTAATCTGCAAAATTGTAATTATTTGCCTACCTCCTCATGCCTTTTGCACACATTGTATATAGACCCCCCCTTCGTTTTCTACTGTGTTATTGACTTGTTAATTGTTTACTCCATGTGTAACTCTTTGTTGTATGCTCACACTGCTATGCTTTATCTTGGCCAGGTCGCAGTTGCAAATGAGAACTTGTTCTCAACTAGCCTACCTGGTTAAATAAAGGTGTTCTCAACTAGCCTACCTGGTTAAATAAAGGTGTTCTCAACTAGCCTACCTGGTTAAATAAAGGTGAAATAAAAAATAAAAAAAATAAAAAAAATAAAAAAAAATTCAATTACTTGACGATTACTTGAATAATTAGAGGTTCTCTGTAGTCTTTTTTTATGCTCAAATGACTGAGGCATAGATTGTTAACTGTTTATTCTAATTTGGCACACAAAAACTAGAGGCCATGAGTAGCTTGGTCAATAATAATGGCACTGATTGGCCTATAGGTGGCTCTGTTATAAGCAGCCTCACGTAAACCCTCATATTCTTCTCTCCATTTGACCAAGAGACTTGAAATTTTGTATCAATATTTCTTTCCTTGTGCTGAACATATTTGCCTCAGGGACCCACAAGGTTTGCCAGGATAGAGGAAAATCTATCTTGGAAATTTCTGAAAACATTTGAAAAACTTCTCATGAACAATAAGTCCAAATAACACCCAAACCATTAACTTAGTTTGAGAAAAGCTAAGGGATTGGTTAAGAGACGGCTGAGTTATTGATAAATCAGATTTTACTTGTCCATTTAAATCCTTTGTAAATCCACTCCACAATAGCCATAATGGAAACTTGGGGTCATCAAAGCCATTACTATGATGAACATTGTTAACTTTGGCATTGATATCTTAAGCAATTAAGGAAACCATTAACAATTCACTTTGACTATGTAATGCTAATAATAAATCATACAAAATATTATTCTCATGGACTAAAAGTCAAATTCACTCCAAATGTGGTCCTTGGACTAATCACAATAGTCCCTAAAGAGTTTGAGAAAACAACATTTATGCATTCAAACATAGCCACAAATAATGATAAAAATACTGCAGAAATCTTGAACCATAGAACCAAATATGGAATGTATATCCATGGTACATGTCTTAACTTAGTTTGAGAAAAGTTGGCTGTTAAAAGATGGCTGTTAAATTTGATTTTACGTTTCCATTTAAACCTCTGTAAATCCACTGTCAACTTGTCATTGCTATCATGAATGTCCCTAGAATGAACCTCACTGAATTTGGTATTGATATCAACAAGGTTTATCCATCTAAACGTGAATCGATTCTCAATTACGATATGGTTCTAGAAACATAAAATCGCTCTACTTTCATATCACATCAAAATTATTTCAGAGTTGCAAAATATACACCTGCTGTATACTGTAACCGGCTTTATCACAGTTGTAGCAGACAGTATTTTTCACTTACAACACTTTCTGCCGTCCTTCCTTCCGTTACACACAGGTGTTTGGAGCATGCTAGTTAGGTACAAGTGGTCGCCTCGGTCTTCCGTTAACAAGTGCTGGAACATGGACATTTTGCCACTTTAGGAACCCCAAGTAATTGAACCTTTTTAGTATAAAAAAAAAAAATAATTTCTTGCCGATGTGAAAGATAATGTCCTTATGTTTCCAAAACTGTACCGCAAGCAATTTTTATTTTACCTTTATTTAACTAAGCAAGTCAGTTAACAACAAATTCTTATTTTCAATGACGGCCTAGGAACAGTGGGTTAACTGCCTGTTCAGGGGCAGAGCGACAGATTTGTACCTTGTCAGCTCAGGGGTTTGAACTTGAAACCTTGCGTGTTAATGGGTAGTAAAGTCATTGAAGTTAACTCGACCTGTGATGAGAAGTTGTAATTTTAACAACTAACTTAGCTAGCTAGTTCGCTACGACTTTATCAGTAATTAGAATGTAGCTTGAGCTAGCAATGTGAAACAAACCCTCCACTGTATCTACCTCTTTTGACTAAACCACCTACAGATACACCTACTAGCCTACCATGTCTGAACCCGAGTCCCCCGGTTTGGGCTGTAGTCTTCCAGCCTAGAGAAGTTCACAGTGGGGTCCAGAGAAGCTGGAGGACCGCAGTGAACCACTGTAAGTCAATGTGATTGTTAAAGAGGAAGAGAGAGAACTTAAAGTGGAAGAAGAGAATGTGGTGGAGGAGAAGAAAGGGAGGAGAGAGAGAGAAGACTAAGAGGAAGAGATTGAAAAGGAACATAGAGACAGAAATTAGAGGTAGAGGAATGAAAGAAGAAGAGCAGGAGACCGAAGTCAAAGAGGAGGTGGAGGAGGATTAAAAAAGTATATGCCCCCATTCTGATTTAATTTTTAATATTGAATGTTATTCGATATTCAATCAAAACCGGCTCTTAGATGAAGGGAACCGGAGTTTCCAAATAACACACCAAAAAAACGTATTTTTACAAAGTTATGCAACACCCAATTTCCCTGTGTGAAAAAGTAATTGCCCCCTATACACACAATAACTGGGTGTGCCACCTTTAGCTGCAATGACTGCAACCAAATGCTTCCTGTAGTTGTTGATCGGTCTCTCACATCGCTGTGGAGGAATTTTGGCCCACTCTTGCATGCAGAACTGCTTTAACTGAGTGACATGTGGGTTTTCAAGCATGAACTGCTCGTTTCAAGTACTGCCACAACATCTCAATTGGGATTATGTCTGGACTTTGACTAGGTCATTCCAAAACTTGAAATTTGTTACTTTTTAAACATTTTCATGTAGACTTGATTGTATGTTTTGGATCATTGTCTTGCTACATGATCCAGATGAGCTTCAGCTCACATACAGATTCTCCTGTAGAATTCTCTGATACAGAGAAGAATTCATGTTTCCTCCTATTAAGGCAAGTCGTCCAGATCCTGAGGCAGCAAAGCATCTCCAAACCATCACACTGCCACCACCATGCTTGACCGTTGGTATAAGCTTCTCACAGTGGAATGTAGTGTTTGGTTTTCATAGAAATTCAATTTTTTTTCTGTCAAAGACATTCGCCTTGATGTGATTGGTGTGAAGCCAAATCCAAACTGGCCTCCCTTGACACTTTGTTTTGGTTCGCCAGGACCATTCACAGTTGAGCTCACTCAGTTTAATTTGAAGCTGATTGGCTATTATTATATAATGTTTTAATCAAGGGAGGCCAAATCCTTGCTGGTTTCCCTTGCATTCAATGCTACAGGCGTCAACAATAATCATACCATTTTTGACCAGAGAGAATCAGATAGATGGTCAACACATAGGGACGGGGGGTGCTCGCTCAGGTACTTTCTCTGGTGAGATACATTCAGCCTCTTATGACTTGAAAGAAAATGGTGAAATATAGATACGAAAGTTATATTTTTTTAAATCCTGTCTTCCCTTGGCATCCATGAATACGAGGCCTCTCAGCCTCGTCGGATGAGTCCCCGGTGTCTGTAGCCTCGTCGGATGAGTCCCCGGTGTCTGTAGCCTCGTCGAATGTGTCCCGTGTCTGTAGCCTCGTCGAATGTGTCCCGTGTCTGTAGCCTCGTCGAATGTGTCCCGTGTCTGTAGCCTCGTCGAATGTGTCCCGTGTCTGTAGCCTCGTCGAATGTGTCCTGTGTCTGTAGCCTCGGGGGACACACAACTTACAATTAGAGCATGTACTGGCCAACAATTGGAGTCGCACTCACATGCTGGGGAAAAAAAGAAGTTTCTTTAATAGTGCTATAGAGAGCGTTGTATGAGTTGAGCTCTTGGTAGCCTGGCACGGTTGTCTGTGGCTGGTTGCTTGGTGGTCTCGCGTTGTGCCGGGCCTGCTGGGTTTCAGTGTTGGGTGAAGCCTCTCGCAGTTGCGTCGGGCATGTCCCCGTGTCAACAGGCGAACAGCGTAGAGAAGCACCGCACAGCAGTAACGAGGTAGACGTCCGTTGGTTGAGATGTCCCCAGTCCAAATCCTGCTGAAGGTAAGTTCTAGTTCCTTTTATTAACTCTAGTTCTGGGGGCGTGTTTACCAATTAGTTTGGGGAGGGAGAAGGTGATGTCTAGCTCCATGGAGGATGACCTGTCCAGCTCCGGGACTGACCTTTCTAGCTCCAAGGAGATCAGAGCCGTCTGCATCCCCCCCCCAACGACCTACTGGAGTAACAGCTTAATCTTGAGGTCAATGACACTATCCGAAATATGGCACCCTATGCAGGGCAATGTCCTGCATTTACTGCCCTGGGGTCTCCTTAGACCAGAGGGAAAGTGCCCTCTGGCCCTCCAACACAACTTCCAGCAGCATTTGGTCTCCCATCCAGGGACAGACCAGAACTGATCCTGCTTAGCTTCATAGGCAAGCCTGCAGTGATACAGGGCGGGACCAGTGGGACTTACCTGATTCAGACCTGCCCCCTTGGTTACGATCAGCACAATGACTTTGCCAAAGGCTACAGCCAGCAGCACGGACTTCAGGTTAGGTGGGGCCTGTAATGAACATAGACATATTGTTTATAATTTGTAGGGAAGAAAAGGGACATTAGTACAGATCACACAGCTCTGGGGGATCAGAAAATGTCTCTCCTTGTAATTCCAAATAATTAACCCTAGCCTTGTATACCCCTAGCCTTGTATACATGAAGTGCCTTGGGTATACTGAACAAAAATATTAACGCAACAGGTAGTGTTGGTCCCATGTTTCATGAGCTGAAATAAGAGCTTATTTCTCTCAAAGTTTGTGATGAAATTTGTTTACATCCCTGTAAGTGAGCATTTCTCTTTTGTCAAGATAATCCATCCACCTGACAGGTGTAGCATATCAATAAACGGATTAAACAGCATGATCATTACACAGGTGCACCTTGTGCTGATGACAATAAAAGGCCACTAAAATGTGCAGTTGCGTCACACAACGGCACAGATGTCTCAAGTTTTTAGGATAGCGTGCAATTGACATGCTGACTGCAGGAATGTCCATCAGAGCTGTTGCCAGAGAAGCCGCTTCCAACGTCGTTTTAGTGAATTAGGCAGCACGTCCATCCGCCCTCAAAACCGCAGACCATGTGTAATCACACCAGTCCAGGACCTCCACATCCGGCATCTTCACCTGTGGCATGGTCTGAGACCAGCCACCCTGACAGCTGATGAAACTTTGGGTTAGAAATGGTCTTAGGGAAGCTCATAGGCTTGTCGTCTTCACCAGGGTCTTGACCTGAACTGCAATTCGTTGTCATACAGACTTCAGTGGGAAAATGCTCACCTTCGATGGCCACTGGCACGCTGAAGAAGTGTGATCTTCACGGATGAATCCCGGTTTCAACTGTACCGGGCAGATAGATGGCAGACAGCATGTATGGTCATGTGGGTGAGTCGTTCGCTGATGTCAACGTTGTGAACAGAGTGCCCCATGGTGGCGTTATGGTATGGGCAGGCATAAGCTACAGACAACATACACAATTGCATTTTAGCGATGGCTATTTGAATGCAGAGATCCCGTGGCCCATTGTCATGCCATTCATTCGTCGCCATCACCTCATGTTTAAGCATGATAATGCCCATGTCACAAGGATCTGTACATTTCCTGGAAGCTGAAAATGTCCCAGTTCTTCCATAGCCTGCATACTCACCAGCCATGTCACCCATCTAATTGATATAAAGAATGAATAGGCTACATTTATCACTCAAAAAGTGTTATCAGTGAGTGCACCAAAAACATATTTCCAGGGTGTATATGCATCCTCTTCTCAGTGCAACCTCTTGCAACATCACGGGTAGGAGAAGGGTATCTGCGAAAGTAATGCTTTGACGCCAAGTGTGCTCATATTGTTGCTACTTTAGCTGTTGTGCTAGCTAACATGCTACTGAACCGTGAGGCTAGCATATTGACATGCATATGTTATTAAAAGACAGCAACATATTCACCCCAAAAATTGTTTAGGCAAATTATTAGTAAGCTAACTTAACTAGATATCACATTAATTGTGCAAAAGTATAGCTAACATTAATTAGCTAAGCGCTAGCCAGTTAACGTTAGCCAGTTAACGTTAGCTATCTAGATTGAAACTGATATCAATAAAATGTGTTTTTACTCTATCCCATCTAGGCATCAATTAGCTAACACTATTTTAAAGTTTATTAGGAAGTTAGACACTCACCGGACAACTTCGGTAGGAAGCCAGCTAGATAGTTTGGTTTCCATTTTCCAACGGATTCTTCTTCTCCCCCTGCTGACTGGTCGTCAACGGTTACTGGTCTTGGAACTCATGTGTTCACCAGAAATGGCTTCTGGTAAACTATTTGCCACTAGTTGCAATAAATATTATTGCTGCCAAAGGTTTGCTGCAGATTATCCACCAGTGGCAAACATTTGCAAACTTCTGGCACACTATTTAGTTTGCAGGAAGATTGCCGTAACAAATACATTTTTGTAAGCGTGATTGGCTAGTTACCAAACAAACATGCAGTGCATATACATATTTCAAACTCATTATTTTACACTATCTTATCACAGCACTAGCAAACTTTTTCTTTTTGCTTGCCATATCAACGTTTATTGGAGGTGCCTGAAAGAGATCCTGTAGGGAAATTGAGTCAGCATGTAGTGCTTCCACTGACAGTTGGGTGGCCAATTTATAGACAACAGTACTCAAGAAGGGCTTCCCCTGGATCGTGTGTGTGTGGTCTTTAGGAAACAGACAGTGGATCGTGTGTGTGTGTGTGTGTGTGTGTGTGTGTGTGTGTGTGTGTAAAATGAAACAAAGTGAAACATCTTTAAATATGTTTACATGACATATCAATCAAGTGAATTTTATAAAGCCCTTTTTACATCAGCTGTTGTCTCAAAGTGCTATACTTTACCAGCCTAAAGCCCCAAAGACCAAGCCATGCAGATGTAGAAGCACAGTGGCGAGGAAAAACTCAAATCAATAAAATAAAACATGTCACATACGCCGAATACAACAGGCCTTTAACATGAAATGCTTACTTTCTCAACAATGCAGAGTTAAAAGTAAGAAACGATGAGCAAATAAATAAATACTAATTAAAAAAAAATAGTAACACAATAAAATAGTAAAGAGGCTATATACAAGCAGTACCGGTACCGAGTCAATGTGCAGGGGTATGAGGTAGTTGAGGTAATTGAGGTACTATGTACATGTAGGTAGGGGTAAAAGTGACTAGGCAATCAGGATAGATAATAACCACAGTAGCAGCAGTATGGGTAAAAGTGACTAGGCAATCAGGATAGATAATAACCACAGTAGCAGCAGTATGTGTGAAAGTGACTAGGCAATCAGGATAGATAATAACCACAGTAGCAGCAGTATGTGTGAAAGTGACTAGGCAATCAGGATAGATAATAACCACAGTAGCAGCAGTATGTGTGAAAGTGACTAGGCAATCAGGATAGATAATAACCACAGTAGCAGCAGTATGTGTGAAAGTGACTAGGCAATCAGGATAGATAATAACCACAGTAGCAGCAGTATGTGTGAAAGTGACTAGGCAATCAGGATAGATAATAACCACAGTAGCAGCAGTATGTGTGAAAGTGACTAGGCAATCAGGATAGATAATAACCACAGTAGCAGCAGTATGTGTGAAAGTGACTAGGCAATCAGGATAGATAATAACCACAGTAGCAGCAGTATGTGTGAAAGTGACTAGGCAATCAGGATAGATAATAACCACAGTAGCAGCAGTATGTGTGAAAGTGACTAGGCAATCAGGATAGATAATAACCACAGTAGCAGCAGTATGTGTGAAAGTGACTAGGCAATCAGGATAGATAATAACCACAGTAGCAGCAGTATGTGTGAAAGTGACTAGGCAATCAGGATAGATAATAACCACAGTAGCAGCAGTATGTGTGAAAGTGACTAGGCAATCAGGATAGATAATAACCACAGTAGCAGCAGTATGTGTGAAAGTGTGTGAGAAAATAAATAAATAATAATATATATACTTTTCAAAAAGGGGTTCAATGCAAACAGTTCGAATCGCCATTTGATTAACTGTTCAGCAGTCTTATGGCTTCAGGGTAGAAGCTGTTCAGGAGCCTTTTGGTCCCAGACTTGGGGCTGGAGTCGTTGACACAGCCTGTTATAGAGGTCTTGGATGGCAAGGAGCTCCGCCCCAGTGATGTACTGGACCGTATGCACTACACTCTGTAGCGCCTTGCGGTCGAATGCCAAGTAGTTGCCATACCAAGCGGTGATGCAGCCACTCAAGATGCTCTCAATGGTGTAGCTGTAGAATTTTGAGAGGATCTGAGGGCCCAGCCTCCTGTGTTGGTGTGTTCGAACCATGAAAGGTCATTAGTCATGTGGACACCGAGGATCTTGAAGCTCTCGACCCACTCCATTACAGCCACGTTGATTTGAATGGGGACGTGCTTGGCCCCCCGTTTCCTGTAGTCCGCGATCAGCTCCTTGGTGTCACTGACTTTAAGGGGGAGGTTGTTGTCCAGGCACCACACTGCCAGGTCTCTGACCTTCTCCTTGTAGGCTGTCTCATTGTCATCGGTGATCAGGCCTAACACTGTCGTGTTGTCGGCAAACTTAATGAGGGAGTTGGGAGTCGTGCCCAGTCACGCAGTTGTGGGTGAACGGTGAGTACAGAATGGGACTAAGCACGCACCCCTGATGGGCCCACGTGTTGAGGGTCAGTGTGGCGAATGTGTAGTTTCCTACCCTCAACACCTGGGGGAGGCCCGTCAGGAAGTCCACGGCGGTGTTCCAAAATGTATACTTGTGTTCTATTTAAAGCGTAAAAAGGGTTACGGAAGTCATCTGTCACTTTTCAAGTGGGATTCCAAACAAAGGAACGCGAAAAGGCAAGTGTGTACTAAGTTTACCAGAAGTTCTATAAGCGTACTTGGGAGAGCTGGAAAACAAAGCACGCACGGGAGCAAAAAAAAAAAAAAAAACTCTATATCAATAGGAGACTGAAAACCGTTTTGGGGAAAAAATATTCCTGAGGAATAAGGAATAACTAAAGTATTATGTTTATTTATTCATCAAATTACATTTTCATGTGAATTTTGTATTCAAATGTTAAGTCATTGCTGTTTATCAGCCCCGCTAGCCAAGCGAAGTTACCTTGTCAGATGCGATGGCTAGCTAGCTAGCAATCTCATCCTAGTTATCAGCTGTTTAGGGATGAACAACTAAATTAACTAATCATAAAATCAACAGTGTCAACAGTTTTTTTATTTTTTTATCCTGAATTGGTGAACTTGCTAGCTAGCTAATTTCAATTTGTTTTCAGGAACAGATGGCAACTGATGCATTAATTTCACTCCGTGGCATTGCCGTGGTAGGACAAAATAGTGGTGACCGAAGTCAGCGTGCATGCGCCCGGCCCGCCACAAGGAGTTGCTAGAGCACGACGGGAGAAGAACAAACCCTCCCCTAACCCAGACGACGCTGGGCTAATTGTGCACCGCCTCATGGGTCTCCTGGTCTCGACTGGTTGCTGTCTCCATCATCCTTAAATGGAAGAAGTTTGGAACCACCAAGACCTAGCCGCCCGGCCATACTGAGAAATCGGGGGAGAAGGGCCTGGGTCCGGGAGGTGACCAACAACCCAATGGCCACTCTGACAGAGCTCCAGAGTTCCTCTGTGTTCCTCTGATGGGAGAACCTTCTAGAAGGACAACCATCTTTGCAGCACTTCGCCAATCAGACCATTATGGTAGAGTGGCCAGTCAGAAGCTACTCCTCAGTAAAAGGCACATGACAGCCCACTTGGAGTTTGCCAAAAGGCACCTAAAGGACTCTCAGATCATGATAAACAAGATTCTCTGGCCTGAATTCCAAGCATCACGTCTGGAGGAAACCTGGCACCATCTCTACGGTGAAGCATGGTGGTGGCAGCATCACGCTGTGGGGATGTTTTTCAGCGGCAGAGACTGGGAGACTAGTCAGGATCGAGGGAAAGATGAACATAACAAAGTACAGAGATATCCTTGATGAAAACCTGCTCTAGAGCACTCAGGACCTCCGACTGTGGTGAAGGTTCACCTTCCAACAGGACAATGACCCTAAGCACACAGCCAAGAAGATGCAGTAGTGGCTTCGGGACAAGTCTCTGAATGTCCTTGAGTGGCCCAGCCATAGCCCGGACATGAACCCGATCAAACATCTATGGAGAGAACTGAAAATAGCTGTGCAGCAACGCTCCTCATCCAACCGGACAGAGCTTGAGAGGATCTGCAGAGAAGAATGTGAGAAACTCCCCAAATACAGGTGTGCCTAGCTTGTAGCGTCATACCCAAGAAGACTCAAGGCTGTAATCGCTGCCAAAGGTGCTTCAACAAAGTACTGAGTAAAGGGTCTGAATACTTATGTAAATGTGAAATTTAATAAATTTTTATATAAATGTGCAAACATTTATAAAATCCTTATTTTCCTTTCTCATTATGGGGTATTGTGTTTAGATTGATGAGGGAAAAAACGATTTTAATACATTTTAGAATAAGGCTGTAACATAACAAAATGGGAAAAAGGTGAAGGGGTCTGAATACTTTCTGTATGCACTATCTGTTTGCTATGCATGCATATAATCAAATTGAACATTCCCCTTTTATGATTAGCCAGTGTTTGTTTTGTAACAAATGCATTTAGCATACATTAGGATGAAGTAGTCTAGGCCTTCTAATCTAGTTGACTTTCCAGCAGGTCAGCGCATGCACTGTAGCTATTCCGCCTGGCCCTGTGACCGTACATACATATGTTTAAAGGTCTTACTCACATCAGCTACGGAGCGAGTGATCACACAGTCATCCGGAACTGCTGGTGGTCTCTTGCAATGGTTCAGTGTTGCTTGCCTCGAAGTGAACATAGAAGGTACTTAACAGCTCGTCTGGTAAGCTTGCGCCACTGGGAAGCTCGCGACTGGGTTTCCTTTGGTGATCTGTGATAGTTTGCAAGTGCTGCCACATCCTACAACCGTCAGAACCTTCATTAGAGGAATGTGATCAAAGAGGAGGTTGATGAAAAGTGTAGTGACGATCTTGTTGAGGGCTAGTCTGGGAACCAGCCTGAGTCGTGTAGCCACTGGACTTCTCCTCCTTCACAATCTGTAGCACCTACGTGGGTGATTCCTCAGCAGCTCTGGGTGCCAGAAAGCTCTCCACACACAGTTCAGATTCAAAATAACAGTCATCCTCACTATGAGCCCTCTGCCTCAGCACTGCATCACTGTACTGCATCTTCCATTCCTCTCAAGCTTCAAATTATGTTTTCAAAAGATCAGGAACCATCAGCCAGGGGAAACAAAAAAGATGGCGCAGGGTCCAGTTCAGGGGTGATCGATCTTCATGGTCAATCTTTGTGTAATTTTTTTTTAAAGACAATCATGGTACCAATAATTGTTTTGATGACGCCAGATGTCTTTTAGGTTAACTCTTTATGGTGTGGCTGGCTAGCTAGCAAGCTGGCTAATTGTCCCCCCCCCCAAATGATGTATCTGGACCAATGACTGTATATACAGTACCAGTCAAAAGTTTGGGCACACCTATTCATTCAAGGGTTTTTCTTTATTCTTACTATTTTCTACATTGTAGAATAATAGTGAAGACATCCAAACTATGAAATAACACATGAAATCATGTAGTAACCAAAAAAAGTATATTTTATATTTGAGATTCTTCAAAGTAGCCACCCTTTGTCTTGATGACAGCTTTGACAGCTTGGCATTCTCTCAACCAGCTTCAACTGGAATGCTTTTCCAACAGTCTTGAAGAAGTTCCCACGTGTGCTGAGCATACATGTTTTTTTAGAACTTGTAGCAGCATACAATTCAAAGAGAATCTATATTTCATTCTATGCATAACATTATTCAGTGTTTAAATTAATAAATCTGTGTCGACTACACCATTTCCCCCATATGAATAGGGCAACGTAAGTATCTTTGCCAACACTCTGCAGGCACCACCAGACTAGCTAGCTATGTAAACAACCCATTATGCGAACCATTGGTGTATTAAAAGGAGCAGAGAGCATGTGACGCAGTGGCAGCAGCAGGACTTTCTCACAGAGGGTGGCTTGGTTGTTGGGTCGTGGTGCTTGCAATAATTCAATAATATATTATTAGACAAGCAGTAGCAAGTCCATACCCGTTTAGGAAAAAAGCATTTCATGTATTCGGTAATGTTACACTTATCCACATTTACCAGAGGGTTCAAATTGCAATGAGTTAGATGCTAGATATCTTTGTCAGCATAGGCCTATCAAACACATAACTGGGGCTTCACAGTTTTATGAGAAGGCTATAAATAGAATCCACAGTGACGGGAGAGGTTGGAATGAAGGCCCAACAGTCAGCCAACACAGACTAGATACATGGTGTCAGAAGGCAGTCATGGAGCAGTGAGCAGTTACCCACTCTGTAAGCTAACATTAGTTGCAGGCTAGATGGGAAACAGCTTTAAGTTGAAACATTTAGCATTTTAGCTAACCCTAACCCCTTTCCTAACCTTAACCTAATTCTCCTAACCTGCTGTGTAAAGTCTAAAAATTCAATTCTGACATAGAGCTGTATACCATCTAGTCCAAACCAAAGAGAAAGGTCCCGGACCATGGAGTGCGAGGGGAAGTTGATCAGACACATTGGTTCCACACTGATGTCACTTCAATGTGATTTTGAACATATTTAGTGTTCAACATGTAAATAGGAAGTGGATTATGAACAGGTTCTGAAAGAGGAAACATTAACTCCTGGAGAAAGAAAGGTTAGCTGGAGAATCAGTCTCTATGCCACATTAGTGTAGCTATTAGAAAGCTATTGGGAAGATTCCTCATTAAACTAGAAGAAGAAAAAATATTTTGTGGGTTTTCCCATTTAATCCATAGACGGGTCCTTTGGAGGAAGGATTGTTGACATATATTTGACATTTGTATCTTAAAGCATAACTGAGAAATAAACCATTTTAAGTTGGAACATTTGTGACCTTTTAACAACCCCCTGTTTATAAATCAGGTATGTGGTTCTCGTTAACGGCTGAACAGAACATGACGAGAGGATGGGGAGTGTATGGCGGTGCACAACACAAGTTTAATTTGCTGAGTTTTATTTAAATTGTTGTTATATTGGCCAAGATGTGATGGTATAAAGATTTACAAGTTCATTTGTAATTGTGACTTTCCTCCCACTCTTGTCTGCCGAATTCTTTCTCTTTGCTCTTGTTTTCCTTAATAGGATGTCGGTGGGCGGAGCCGGGATGGTCATCAGTGAAATGGGACACACCTGAACTCGGGTGTGTCCCAGGATAAATGCACCTCTTCTCCATTCAGTGAGGAGACTCTCTCCATGCAGACACACAGATTTTGGTTGTGGCATTTTTTTTTTGTGGCTATTTGGTTTGTTTGCTATGGCACCTTTCAACACCCTCATTATCACATGTATACCTGACCACTCACTTACACTACTGACTAAACACACAACGTTGTTAATTGTATTTACTTTACTTCAGGTAATGAATATATTTTGTTATTCTTTATCTCCACGTTGTCTCCCTTTTTGTTACGGGCTTCGAGGCGGTTCGTGACAGCATTGAATAATGATTTTTTTTAAGAAGCCGGTGGCCACCAACTTAATGTTTTGCGACACTGTACCTAATGAACACAACCCTGATTCTGATCCAACAAGTTGAGTACATTATTTAGATGATTGCGATAGGCCGTCATTGAAAATAAGAATTTGTTCTTAACTGACATGCCTGGTTAAATAAAGGTAAAATAAATAACATATATAACAGCTGCCATAGATGTCAAGGATATTACGAAAGCAGCAGTTAAACTTTCCATTCAACACCTATTCAACTCATTCTATTCAACACCTTCACCGGCAGACAGGAACACTTCCCATTTCCCCCATGATTTAAATCAGTCTTCCAATTGTGCGACTGGATGTGAAGGGTTTAACTTCTAAACAGTGATCCTTGGTGGGGTCATCTAGTGGATTAGACTGTCACTTGTCCTGACTCTTCCAAAAGGCTTGGCAAGGACGAGTCCCCTGCTCTCTCAGAGACACTTGTGTTCCAGCAGCTGAAGGGAGGGTGTGGGATTCCCAGTTTTATTGATGTTATGGACTTGACTTATATTGTCATTGGCTGTGTCTTCTTGTAATCTCTGTTGTTTTTACATTTGAGCTTCTAAAAACAAAGCTGTCCAAAATAAGTAGGTATTTGACTGGTTTATTTAATGGCCAATTCAGTTAGAAGTCTGTTTCATATATGGTCATATCCTCTGGTGTACGGCTCAAATGGCAGCAGATCTGCCAATGAACCAATGCCAAATTACCTGAGATATATTGCTGTGGAAGCTGGATGTATTTCTGATACACCCATTTCTGAACAGGGCCATATTGGGATTGTAAATGATCTGTTGCTTTGGTACACTTCTTGTAACTTTGCCATGGACTGTATTGGATCAAATGTTAGTTTCAAGAACAGCTCAGCAGATATCATGAAGCAATCTCAGAGGGTCATAAAGCAATCCCAATTGACTTCAGGCTGCATGTATTTCTGACACAGTTTCATATGGCCATGGTTGGAGGTCACTGAAGGGGGTAATAATTTGAATAATTTGGACTAAAGATTTGTACAACTTGAAAAACCCAACAGCTCCCCATTTGATCCAAGTGTTTCTCCTTGTAAATGCATTAGATTGATATTACATTTAGTCCTCCGTTGACTTCACTCTGCATGCTGAAAGGTGAAGACCTCATACCTTTACTGTGGACCACAGAGAGATCCGATACAGGCCAGCACATTATTTTGACCTTATTAGTCAACCATGAGGTCCTCACATTGCTGACACCGTAATAGATTTACAGCGAGATATGTGACCTGGAAAATAAGATCTCAATTAACCGAGCCAAGACTGGTGGTTTTGTGGATACACGCCACAAGCATCTGACCTTTCATGTCCAGATTTAGATTTTTACTGTCTGTGACATTTTAATGGATTGATTCATGTAAAAGAAATGCTGACTTGAGCCAAGGCTCTGGGGTGTCTCAGCCAAGCTCCTGTATGTCGTGATAAAACTACTTTGCAAGCACAGACTGATCATTTAAAGCACCCTTAAAATGTATTGGATCAACAGTAAGTATTTGATTCCCCCATGGGCCAATATGTACAAACTGTTTTATAATGACAGTTTACTCAACTGCTTAATGACATCTGGCAGTTAATACCAGAGGCCAGCAACTCTTGTTCTGGACAGCCCATCCACATGGTTTGCAGGCTCTTGTTCTGGACAGCCCATCCACATGGTTTGCAGGCTCTTGTTCTGGACAGCCCATCCACATGGTTTGCAGGCTCTTGTTCCTCCCAAAGCACGAACTCAGCGGGTTCAGCTAAATCAATAAGTTGTGAAGGGTCATCCCACTGGGCAAACCACATAATTTAAACATGGATAATTGGGTAATATTTGGTTGAGATGTTAATCAATGAGATTACAACCTATATTCACCCACTCAAAAAGACTGCCAAAAGATAGTTGAATTTCCAATGTGTGATCATTATGCTTAAAGCATAACCAAATTCCAATGAAGGTTAAATGTCTAATGTCAGGTTTAATGTTACCCAAATGTCTATCACTGCACTTTCAATCAAAGTCCACATTTTGTTTATTTCCCGGAGGGTAACTTCTGCCCAGAGCAAGTTTGGAGCTCATGCCTGGTGTACACGACAGGTCATATATCATGCAAGATCTTTGCACATTAAAATAACTTTATCTCATAAACATTTAGTTTGCATGGTGCTAATGTTCTCTCCACCCACAAACATGGCAAGAAAATATCTTGTCTAATAACAGTGGCATCGGTGCCAGAATTAGGCTGCGTTGGCAGATATATCAAACAATAAACCTTGGCTGCAGTGAAGACGAGAGCACAGTCCAAGAAATGAAAAGGCCAAGATGGTCCGCTCCCTGCTCAACTAGTGTATCCAGTTGCTCCCCCCCTTTGGGGCTTCTTGTAGGGGAGACTGGGGCTGGTTGTCTCACGGGTTGGTTGTCAGAGTGCAAATGATTCCCAATCTAAATGGCGCTGTGTAATATATTTAAGGTTCAAATGTGTGAATTCTCTGAGCTTTCGTAGCATTAAGATAATCTTTAGAACCTTCTTACGATGTCTCTTTCGTAGCCAAGGTGTTTCCCAGAGCCTTTGTTAGTAACGTGTCTCTTAAAAACCTTTTCACATCTACGAGTGACCACTCGTAGAGCAGCCAAAGTGCATCGTTATTCACAGATCTCCGCTAAACATAACCCAAACTTCTTGATTCTATCTGTCTGACTGTTACTGCCGATAACTTCAGAACAAAGTTGACTACAAATACAAAGTTGCCAAGGAATTTTCAATTGTTATAAACAAGTGAAGTATAAAATGATAGGCTTCAATCATATTGAAATAAATGTAATGTTCAATCAACGGAAGTCTATTTTGCGTCCAGGCTACTATCTAATTTTTGCCTTGGTGTTTCATGATGTGCAACAGCATGTGAGCAAATTATGTTCCCAATCTGTAATTTGGTGCATTATTATTGGTAAAGCATAATAAGCTGCCTCATTTGCCTATTTGCAGCCATAGGTCATGATTTCTCTCTAGGAACTGATCCGTCATCAGTATTGTGGAATAATTCTAATGTTAAGGTAAAATTTGAATGGAGAAAGCTGATCCCAGAGCAGAGATGCTTTTCTTTCCATCCTATCAGTATCGACACATGGTCTAACGATACATTTAGCAAACGCTTTCTCTACGTGCTTGTTTGGGAAACACTCTTAAAAAATGTGCTCGTATAATAACGATCATCGCAGTGCTTAAGTTACATCGCAACTGGGAAACGAGGCCCTGGGCAATTCATGTCAGCATGTCAAAACATTGATGTGAGGGGAATTTATGTTTTTTTGGTAAATGTTTCGAACTATGAGAGAATCCATGAATTATGTTTGTTGAAAAGAAGAAAGGGAGAGCTGTATTTCAAACCTATTTTGTGACTTCCTAGGTCAAGCCATGGGGGGTATACAGTATTGTATAGAGTATACTGCCAGTATACATTAAATTCCCAGATTATAATGTCATATGCTTTTCTTAAAGCATCAAATTTAGCATTTTGTTAGGAATATTGTTCAATCAAAGAAAGACTTGGCTATTGCAAAGATTCTGTTTGCTCTATTGCATCACTTCCTCTTACCAAAAGAATAACCCCATATTGTATGACATCATCAGTATCGTGTAATAATACTGCCCCTGTGATGGGGCTGGTTGTCACAAGTGGACAGAGTGTGTTTGATGACTCATAACTCCATGTTGGAATGAGATATGAGGATAAAAAGGGTCCCCATTTCAACCAAAGACATTGGTTTCCTCATAAGATATTGTCACGTTGGTATGAAGGATCGGGAGACAGGCGCAGGAATGCGTAATAGTTTTTTTTTTTTTTCCCCAAATGACAGCATGCCGTGTTTAAGTTACAGGGACAAAGACCAAACAAACATGTATACAAAACACAGGGTTGAGACCGTAATAAAAGAGCGAGGATACATCGAATAAATACACCAGGACGAGACCAGTAACACACACGCACACAATGATTCCACACGGGACGAAAACCGTAATCATCTGCACAATCCACAATGGCACGAAAGCAAACACAACATAGCACAGGTACTCACACGCACCAACGGACATTGTGACAATAATCGACCGGATACTGGTGAACAAAGGGCACATTTATACAATTACTAATCACTGGGAATAGGAACCAGGTGTGTGTAAGGACAGTTCCGGAGGGGTCCGTGACAGATATACTGGTGATGCGAAATACAAACCAGAGTAAAAAGTGACAACCAACCCCAGTCCCCCCTACTAATGTGCTGGGTGGACACAGCACCCCAAACACACAGACATTGGTTTCCTCATAAGATATACTGGTGATGAGAAATACACACCATAGTAAAAAGTGACAACCAACCCCGGTCCCCCCTATTAATGTGCTGGGTGGACACAGCACCCCAAACACACAGGGTGTATTCAGGTGGTGACAATGTAATGTAAAGGTAAAGGAATCTGTTACTTTATTGTAACTAATCCCTATTCATTTTATAACAGTTTTACTGAAGCCAGTTCAGCTGCTAAGCAGTTAACTTCAGAGAGTAATAAATGTTTGAGGCAGTTATATCGCTGTCAGCAATATGAGTGGATAAGATTATTGAAATACTGTACTGGTGATGTGTCATAAGAATCCTACTGGACCGTTTTAGCCAACTGAAATGTGAGACAAATAAAAGCGCCTCGAGAATCTTTTTAATAGATCATACTGTAGATAAATAACACATTAGATTTAACGGTTTTATAAGCTGTTATTTAAAGCCTAAATGTGTCCGTTCAAGCTTTCAAATATTAATTTAATGTGGTTCCACCAGGGTGATAAATCAAATTAAGCAAAGCACGAGGTAAAGGTGAGGAGACAGTTCAGATGTGTTTACAAGATAAACAATATCAATAACAGGTGAACATATATATAAAGTTGTTGATGAGGATTAATGCCACTAAAATGGAACTAAATCAGGTCAGATTAGACTAGTATTTTAGTTGTAGTGGGGCAACATGGACTCAGTCCATTACAGTATATGAGGTTCAGTAGAAGCAACATGGACTCACTCCATTACAGTATATGAGGTTCAGTAGAAGTAACATTGGGATGAATTAAACTTTGGGATGAATTAAACATTGGGATGAATTAAACATTGGGATGAATTAAACTTGTAATTATTAGTAATGACATCTCTCATTTACGTAAAATCAGTGAAATTCAATTCAGAGACAAATATGACATTAAAAAGTCATGTAATGGGAGTGTGGTGCTCCTGGAAGTGGGAGGTGCTAGTGAGACACAGACACACAGAGGTCTCTCATCCAATTCATGTCCTTTCCCAGAGTGGTCCATAATTAACTTTTGCCTGGTTGGCACTTCCAACCAGATATAAGGAGGCTGAGGCCCCAGCATCCATAAGCCAGATACCTTCTTCCTCTGTGGTAAGACCTCTCCACCTCCTTAGATTTGTTTATTTGTCTCATCTTTGCACTCAGCAACGGAGGCAGTAGCTAACTGCACTGTTTGAATTGAGTGCTGCATGTCTCTTGTAAGATTTGACCATATGCAATCAAGTGCCATTGGTTTTCTTTAAATGTGCATTACTTAAAATCTGTAACTTCCTTTTATGGACTAAAGTGGTGCTCCTCTACCTGTTTGTAAATTAAGGGAGTAGTCTAGAATGCCACTGGGTTATCAGGGGTAATTATTTCAGTAGTAAAGTGAGATGCCATTAGGAAAATGAAAGTTAGCAGTTGCACCTGTAGTTTAAATTTACATGGCTTTAATTATTTAGTTAAATGTGTTTTAGACATTCAGGGGTTAAAATTAAAAAGTTAAAAAGGATTTAGACTTGTGCTTTTTCACAACATTCAATTTGCTACACTCCAGTCATTATTGTGAGCCCTCTTCCCCTCAGCAGCCTCCACTGCTTTAGACTTGTGCGTTTTTACAACACATTATGTTTCACAGGGTCCTCTAAGAAGTACACATTCATCTGTAGGAGGGGAAAAAGAAGGTGAGACACGGTTTGACTCTTCACATAAAAAGTGATGAAAATATTCTGAGAGAGATACCACTCACCTAACTCTGTTGACTGGGGAGGAAGCATCACAGAGTCAATCATGTTTCTTGTTTCATCTCTTTCCTAGTTATCCGTCACCATGAGTACGGACGCTGAGATGCAAATCTACGGCAAGGCTGCCATATACCTCCGTAAGCCTGAGAGGGAAAGGATTGAGGCACAAACCGCACCCTTTGATTCAAAGAACTCCTGCTATGTGACAGACAAGGCGGAGCTGTACCTTAAGGGTCTGGTCACTGCCAGGGCCGACGGGAAGTGTACTGTAACAGTCACGAAACCTGACGGCACTAAGGAGGTAAGTCTGATCTGAAAAGTAGTCAAGTTCAAGTTTGTGGAATTACTCTGTTTCATGAAAAATCATCAAAATGATAAAAAACATTTCAATATAAAATCTTTAACAAAATATATATTATGAAGCATTAAAAAAAAAATCAGTAATAACAGATAGATTAAACATGTATTTGTTTTTGTAAACAGAATATAACCTTCAAACACATCATGTTTAAAGCTGTTATTTAAAATTGGCATGGAATGTTTGATATTTACAGGTCAAGAATCTCCAGATATGTGTCAGTGGGTGATAACAAAGTAGTTGGATTAAATGTGGATATACAATTTTTTAAAGACTAAACTTTTAAAAGCATTCAGTCATGTCCAGTTTGATCTGTGTGTAACCTAGATTTCTGACTGTTTCAGGAAGGAAAAGAGTTCAAAGATGCAGACATCTATGAGATGAACCCCCCTAAGTACGACAAGATTGAGGACATGGCCATGATGACCTACCTGAATGAAGCCTCTGTGTTGTATAACCTCAAAGAGCGTTATGCAGCATGGATGATCTATGTA
The DNA here is from genome assembly GCF_002021735.2 of Oncorhynchus kisutch. Classification (NCBI taxonomy): domain Eukaryota; kingdom Metazoa; phylum Chordata; class Actinopteri; order Salmoniformes; family Salmonidae; genus Oncorhynchus; species Oncorhynchus kisutch. Next base: position 8,368,388 of record NW_022261978.1, on the reverse strand, counting down.
AGAAACCTGCACATACAAACACACACATACATGAACATAATAAATACACACATACAGTACTACACACACATGAAGATAATAAATACACACATACAGTACTACATAAGTGAACGGTAGAAACCAAAACATATCAATACAGTAGACCCACATCAGTAAACCAAAGTAGACCCACATCAGTAAACCAAAGTACACCCACATCCTCACATAATTCCAGGTAAAAGTACATCTGACTTTACTAATCCCCTCATTTAATTTAATCACTTTCATCCAGACCTACTCTGGGCTCTTCTGTGCCACGGTGAACCCCTACAAGTGGCTCCCTGTGTACGACGCAGAGGTTGTCAACGCCTACAGAGGGAAGAAGAGGATGGAGGCTCCACCCCATATCTTCTCCGTCTCTGACAACGCCTTTCAGTTCATGATGATTGGTACGATATCTCATGGATGGATCAATCAATCACATTTATTTATAAAGCGATTTTTACATAAGCAGATGTCAGAAAGTGCTTGTACAGAAACGCAGCCTAAAACCGCAAACAGCAAGCAATGCAGATGTAGAAGGAAAAGCTAGAGGGGAACCAGGCTCTGAGGGGTGGCCAGTCCTCTTCTGGCTGTGCCGGGTGGAGATTATAAGAGTATATGGCCATTAAGGCCAGATCGTTCTACAAGATGTTCAAACATTCGTTAGATGACCAGCAGGGTCAAATAATTATCACAGTGGCTGTAGAGAGTGCAACAGGTCAGCACCTCAGGAGTAAATGTCAGTTGGCTTTTCATAGCCGAGCATTCAGAGATCGAGACAGCAGGTGAGGTAGAGAGACAGAGAGAGAGAGATGGTTGGTTGGTTGGATGGCTGTCCATTAAGTGCGTATGTCTCTCAAAGTCCATTAAGTGATGATGGATAGATGGATGGATGCATCAATGGAAATTGAAATATGCTTCAGAGACGGTATCTACTGTTTTCTAGTCTAGGTAATAACAGTTTGCTGGGAATATTTGATATCACTACCCTTGAATGGAAAATGTTCCAAATTGAAATTCGTGATGATGCTATGAATGAAATAATGTCCCCTGAATGTTGCTTGAGTATGATAAGCAATGTGTTTTTTGGTTCCAGATAAGGAGAACCAGTCCGTCCTGATTACGTAAGTTGTTTACTAAAATGTCACTTGAGAAAGTGTTTCTATTGTAATAAGTTGTGTCACTTGGTGTGATGAAATACATGACAATATGAATGGATTAGAGCATTAGGTTATGTGTAATAACGAGTCGATGAGAAGGATTATTTGTTAAAGACTTATGTCAGAACACAGGTTAACAGTGTATTTTTCTACGCTATTTCTTAGTGAAAGCCAATCTGACACTCAAACATGTAACTAAAACCCCTCTTTCTCTGTCATATAAACCAGCGGAGAATCCGGTGCAGGAAAGACTGTCAACACCAAGCGTGTCATCCAGTACTTTGCCACCATTGCAGTGTCTGGGGCCAAGAAGGAAGCAGAACCTGGCAAAATGCAGGTAAGTTGTTCTTATGTTTGCCTTTTTAACACATTTCAGTTTGGTTAGCTGTGTAAACTGTTTTTCCTGTGGTGAATCATGTTTCAAGCTATTGAGAAAAACTAACTTTAAGATGTTACCAGTTTTTGAGCAACTTATGTTTGTCTCAATCAGGGGTCTCTTGAGGATCAGATCATTGCAGCTAACCCTCTGCTGGAGTCTTACGGTAATGCCAAGACAGTGAGGAACGACAACTCGTCTCGCTTTGTAAGTATGAAGGGCATACTGTGGAAAATACCTTATATTGGAAAAATGTAATTCAGTAGTCCCCATTCGTTATACAGATGTACAATTTAATTTTGATCACTGATTTGTTGCTGAAAATTCAAACTTGTAATGTATTCGAGGTTCTAAAATTGTCATTTCCATCTTTAAAATTGAATCATAATTCACATTTCCTGTTGCTGCAGGATTATTTTCCTGCTGTAGCAAACTGGATCCTATATCTGTATCAAAAGATCCAACATCTGTCCAACAAACTGTAACGTTTAAAGGGGTCAATCAAATTAATATGATAGATTAATTTGTTGGCCTATTTCTAACCCCCATGCTCTACTACAGGGTAAATTCATCAGGATTCACTTCCAAGCTGGTAAACTGGCTAAAGCTGACATTGAAACCTGTGAGTTAATTTTGATTGTTTCTCAATACTTTCCAAAATGCACACATCATTTTTTGGGGAGATCATTCAATTTAAATGTATCTCATGTTCTCTCTCTTGTTCTCTCGATCTCGCTCTCCTTTTTCTCTCTCTCTTTGTGTCGTTCACTCTCTCTCGCTCTCAGACCTGCTGGAGAAGTCCAGAGTCTCCTTCCAGCTGCCCGATGAGAGAGGCTACCACATCTTCTTCCAGATGATGACAGGCCACAAACCTGAGCTAGTTGGTACGACAAAGTAGAGGTTCATGGGAAATTATTCCCACCCCCATCTATGGAATATATACAAAATATTCATAGTCCACACTAATAATACTATTACAATGATTACATCCAAGGTAACAAGGCATCTAGACATGGGACAGGTCTTTGGGAAATATCTATCAAGTAATACACTGTGATGCACTAGTCCACAAGTCTCAGTCTCCTCTTTTGATGCTATTCATTATATACTACATGTATCATTGAGTCCATCTATTGAGTAACGGAGGGAGAGATAATGTCAAGTAGGAGAGCAGAATTCAAATTTACCTGACAAGCTGTTCTCCATTGTCCACAGAAATGGCGCTCATCACCACCAACCCCTACGACTTCCCCATGTGCAGTCAGGGACAGATCACTGTGGCCAGCATCAACGACAATGAAGAGCTGGATGCCACAGATGTGAGTCAAACAAAGGGTTAACCAAACTCTAGATATGGAATGGATAGGACCACCATATACACTGAATGTACTGTGAAATTCCAACTTGGTGGCAGCTGGGAATTTTCATGTGTTTTTGTTTGATACTAAATGCCTTGTTAGTTAGGCATGTGCCTCAAGGAACTATTCATGCCTTCCACAAGAGAGCACCACTAAGTGTCCTGTGGAACTGTGTAAAACAAATGTGCTGCCATCTACTAACGTGTTTGCCAAGCATAATCATGTGGAACAGAGAAGCCAGTCAAATCTATCTATCCCATTTGTTCTGCAGTGAGCAGCACAGAACTGTAGTGTAATTGACCAAACTACAGTTCAGTTCATCACTGTTGTACTTCCTCTTTAATGCCAGGATGCCATTACAATCCTGGGCTTCACTAATGAAGAGAAGGTTGGCATCTACAAGCTGACAGGAGCTGTATTGCACCATGGAAACTTGAAATTCAAGCAGAAGCAGCGTGAGGAGCAGGCCGAGCCAGACGGCACAGAGGGTGAGTCCCACTCATAGATATACAATATGTAGAGCATTAGTCCCATTCCCAGTCTCCAACATAGAAATAGAACACCTAAGACAGACAGTGCCACATGAACGTCAGGCAGGAGAACAAATTCCAACCTCCAAAATGTAGGTGAATCAAAACCTAACCCACAAAGAAGTTAACCAAACTATTTTGTCAGTGTGAAATCAGAAACAAGTGATCTTGTGTCCCTGAGTCTGTTGTTGTTGGTTCTCTCTCCAGTGGCTGATAAAATCGCCTACCTGCTGGGCCTGAACTCAGCTGAGATGTTGAAGGCTCTGTGCTACCCAAGAGTGAAGGTCGGCAACGAGTATGTGACCAAGGGACAGACTGTGCCTCAGGTAAGGCGGCCAAACAAATCTAAAATTTTCTGAGCACAGGAATTATTTTGGGGACGAGTGCATTGCTTTTGTTTTTCCCAAGCTTGTATCACCTTATCACTAGACATGGTCAATATCTCATGTATTAATTTGAGGTATTATCATTGCAGGTTAATAACTCAGTCAGTGCTCTGGCTAAGTCCATCTATGAGAGGATGTTCTTGTGGATGGTCATCCGGATCAATGAGATGTTGGACACCAAGAATCCAAGACAGTTCTATATCGGTGTGCTTGACATTGCCGGGTTTGAGATCTTTGATGTGAGTATGAGACCAGAACAAGACAATTAGATGTGATTGAGATGGATTACAGTCTTGTATGATGAAATGATCCCTTTTAAAATTCCATCAACAGTATAACAGCATGGAGCAGCTGTGCATCAACTTCACCAATGAGAAACTGCAACAGTTTTTCAACCACACCATGTTCGTCCTGGAGCAAGAGGAGTACAAGAAGGAGGGAATCATCTGGGCCTTCATTGACTTCGGCATGGACTTGGCTGCCTGCATTGAGCTTATTGAGAAGGTAAGATGTCTGTGAGGATTATAATGGACAGTAACAGCAAAGCTCATATGGAGCGCTGTGTGATATATTATCACAGTGGTAGAACATATACAGTATTAAAATCACTGGGGCTGCCAATCGAGTCCAAAAAATCCATAATACAACCTGTGTTGTGATAATTACGTTGTTTGCTCTATAACCTGTTAGTTTAAATGCTTTGACACCAAGATATGGGGCAGCAGGTAGCCTAGTGGTTAGAGCGTTGGACTAGTAACAGAAAGGTTGCAAGATCAAATCCCCGAGCTGACTAGGTAAAAATCTGTCGTTCTGCCCCTGAACAAGGCAGTTAATTCACTGTTCCTAGGCCGTCATTGAAAATAAGAATTTGTTCTTAACTGACTTGCCTAGTTAAATAAGGGTAAAATAAAACAATATATACAGGCCTAAGGCTGAGACAATAAGACACAGTGGCAGAATAAATTCAACAACACCTTTGTTTCATCACAAAACCGGAGAGCAACATCTGTCCAGTGGAGTCCATAATGAATGTAACAACAGTTACATGACCTACAACATGGTCAGTCAAGTACATTTTTCTGCCATTTTCGGACCACTAAACATCTATTGACTTAGAACCACGGAGAGTTACCGCAATTCAGAAAGATAACAGGAGCTGCCTCCCTCCACTATTCCAGCACCATTTCAATTTCAACATTTCAACATCATCAAATCACCTATGCTTAGTCTACAGTGAAAACGAAATTATTCCAAAAACGATTTTAGTCCAATCAACGTAAGCTAAATGTGTTTGTCCATGTTACTAATGTGTGTGTTTGTGTGAGTAAGTTGAAAAACATGTTGACTCACCCTACTTAGAGAGAAACGCCAATACCATCCTCCTCTCTTTCATGTTGCAGAAACTTAAAAGCTTTTAAAAAATGTTCTAAGCTACCTGGCTAAAATGCTTGCTTGCTATTCTAACTTCCTTTCCTGGGCAACGATTAGCTAGTAAACATCTAGCTACATATTGAACTTCCATACTCTCAGGCCAAAAGCACAATGTATTCATTTTATAGTTGGATCAGAATTGGTGTTACAATTATTGGCCAGTACAGAGAATTAAGTAAAACTACGAGTACAAATCCCTATCTCCATCCAAAGCTAATTTAGGAAAGGACCCATTTTAGCTAGCTAGCTATCCTCCAGGGGAAAACAACGCAATGAGATGCAACAATTGAAGTTTTTCTTTCTGTCAATGACGTTGGGCTTGATTTGGTGTGAAGCCAAATCCAAACTGGCTTCACTTGACACGGTTTTTGGTGCACCAGGACCATTCACAGATTAGCTCACTCAGTTTAGCTCAACTCTGATTCGCTGTAATTGTACACGAAAAAAAATATCAAGGGAGGCCAAATGATCACTGGCTTCTCTTGCATTCAATGATACAATACCATACTCTTTTTGACCAGACAGCATCAGATAGAAGGGCTACACATACAGAGACAGAGGGGTGCCGTTTTGTTCACCCGGATGCTTTACCTGGAGTGATACATTCAGCCTCTTGCTAAGCGAGACGAAAGATACATTATATTATGTCCATTTTTGGGGGGAAGCCTCACTTCCCTTGGCACCCATTAATATATGCCACTAACTGTTGAGAACTCAATATGTTTCCTATTATGTGTCCCTAAATGAATATAATCCTATAATAGCATATTTACTAAATGTAAATATCACTAATTTGAAATCTCTTTTCGTAAAGCCATTGGGCATCTTCTCCATCCTTGAAGAGGAGTGCATGTTCCCCAAGTCTTCAGACACCACCTTCAAGGACAAGCTGTACGCCCAGCATCTTGGCAAAACAAATGCGTTTGAGAAACCCAAGCCTGCCAAAGGCAAGGCAGAGGCCCACTTCTCCCTGGTGCACTACGCCGGAACTGTGGACTACAACATCACTGGGTGGCTGGAGAAGAACAAGGACCCCCTGAACGACTCAGTTTGTCAGCTGTACCAGAAGTCCGCAGTCAAAATTCTGGCTGCCCTGTATCCCCCTCCCCCTCCTGAGGGTAAGACTAGCATCACATCACAATATTTAACTACATACTAGTTATAACTCAGACCCAAATGTTCTTTAAAGCCTTTCAATGTATTACAATTTCTCAGGGTTTATCACCTGGTTGATTTACTCATACACCTGGTTAATTTAACAAAACAATATATGTTATTTTAAACAATCTCATTGGCAGCATTTGCCTCTAGATAAGTGTGAAGTTAACCAGAGATTCTCTGGTTTATAATTAGTGTGTTTGCTGAAGACAAGACCACTCTAGATTTCTTACATATTCTTATTATTATTCTATTTATTCCACCTGCTCTAGGAAATGTACTTTTCTAGTTATCTTTAACTTTTCCCCATTTTAACAGATAAAGCCAAGAAAGGAGGCAAGAAGAAGGGTGGCTCCATGCAGACTGTGTCCTCCCAGTTCAGGGTGAGCTTTTGAAATGTGTATATTCAGTCCTTCAAAAGGTGCATTGATTATCATAAATGAGAACATGGTTTGTAACCCTCTTACAGGAGAACTTACATAAGCTGATGACCAACTTGAGGAGCACTCATCCTCACTTTGTGCGCTGCCTGATCCCCAACGAGTCAAAGACTCCAGGTACAGGAAATATTGAGTTAAATATGTCATCTTATCAGTACAGTATCAGTAACCTTAACGATTCCAATATAGAACCTGTTTATGAGTATTAAAAGAGAATTGTTTTGTTTTACCAGGTCTGATGGAGAACTTCCTGGTTATCCACCAGCTCAGGTGTAATGGTGTACTGGAGGGTATCAGGATCTGCAGAAAGGGATTCCCCAGCAGAATCATCTATGCTGACTTCAAACAGAGGTACATACGTGCAAGCACACACACCACATACAATATCTGCTCCAAGGGTTTTCCCTACCTACATATTACAACTTGACATGTTAAAAATGTTTCCTCATTCAGGTACAAAGTACTGAATGCCAGTGTCATCCCTGAGGGCCAGTTCATGGACAACAAGAAGGCTTCTGAGAAGCTGCTTGGGTCCATTGATGTGAATCACGAGGATTACAAGTTTGGACACACCAAGGTCAGTCAAAAACCCCCAGTAAAAGCTGACAACAAAACACAACTGGAATAATAATTTAAACCGGTACCATATAAAATCTCTCCAGGTGATCTATCCATCCTTTTGTTCTTTCTTCTTAATTTAACTAATGGAAAAGGGGGGAAAACATTGTGTTTTTTTCTTCAGTCCTTCATCACAGGTATAGAAGAGAAACTAAAGTCATCATCATGTGCATTGTGTTATAGTGGTATGGCTGCAGTTATCTGTATCTGTGTACATTATTAATCTACAACTGTACAATAACTAACAACTTAGAAACAACCCATCCCATGGTTTGTTTGTAACCATAGCAAAGTTAATGTTGTTTAAATCAATCAAGTGGTGTTGTTCCCATCTTTTGATTCAACCCTTTCTATCTGTCACCATCTGTGGTTCCATTGACCATGTTAACCTGTGTCTCAGGTGTTCTTCAAAGCCGGTCTGCTGGGTGTCCTGGAGGAGATGAGAGATGAGAAGCTGGCCACTCTGGTCGGCATGGTCCAGGCTCTCAGCCGTGGATTCCTCATGAGGAGAGAGTTCACCAAGATGATGGAGAGGAGGTGAGGAATAGTAGACATCTTGGCAAAGCTTTCTGTCAACCACCTGTATCTAATGCATTATGATTACATACTGTATATGCTGTGAGTTGTTCAGAATGAGAAAGTATATCTTATAATTCTCTACTACAGCTTTTGAGTTCATTCATTTAATCCAGAAATGGATGTAGCAACTAAGGATTCTAGCTTAATAGCTGCAGTTTGAGACTTGGCTGTTCAATTGTCATTTAAATGTGTGGTATTTACCCATTCATACTTGGAAGAATATAAAATGTCTCATGAGCTTAGAATGCATGACCTGTCAGTCCTCATCTAGAGAACTGTGTATGAATTTAAGAGGGGTTACATTTCCCCTCTAGCCCCATTCCTTAGCTGTAAACAAACAGTGGCAGGTGGTTCTGTTTTGTTGTTCATCTAATCCCAGAATGTAGCTTTAAGCATGTCACTGACCATGTCACTCACCATGTCACTCTGTCCTTTCTGTCGACCAGAGAATCAGTTTACGCCATCCAGTACAACATCCGCTCATTCATGAATGTCAAAACCTGGCCATGGATGAAGTTGTACTTCAAGATCAAGCCCCTGCTGCAGAGCGCTGAGACTGAGAAGGAGCTGGCCAACATGAAGGAGAACTATGAGAAGATGACGACAGACCTGGCCAAGGCTCTGTCCACGAAGAAGCAAATGGAGGAGAAGCTGGTGGCCCTGACACAGGAGAAGAACGACCTGGCACTCCAAGTAGCATCTGTGAGTGAAAAAACAACAATCATCACAGGCAAATTTACATACACATGAATACAAATCCATATGAACACACATTTGTATTGCCAATGTTATATATCTCATGAATTTCTATTGATTTGCTCTGACCTCTGAGTAAAATGTATATTTTAATACACAAAGTGAGGCCTCTGATTTGTTTACTCCTGTTCTGAAACCAGGAAGGAGAGAGTCTGAACGATGCTGAGGAAAGGTGTGAGGGGCTCATCAAGAGCAAGATCCAGCTGGAGGCCAAACTCAAAGAGACGACCGAGAGGCTGGAGGATGAGGAGGAGATCAATGCTGAGTTGACTGCCAAGAAGAGGAAGCTGGAGGATGAGTGCTCTGAGCTGAAGAAGGACATTGATGACCTGGAGCTCACCCTGGCCAAAGTGGAGAAGGAGAAGCACGCCACTGAAAACAAGGTCTTGGGTCTTACAGTCTAACCAAACAATAATCAACTCAAAACATAGTTTAACAGAAATGGAATTCATGTTGTATTGTGGGTGCAGGAAATATTAAGACACAACGGAGGAATTTCAGTTGTGGGGTACTCCCAACATTCATTGCATGTTCTGATCCCCCTCATTTATGACTTCCATTCAGTACACTGGCATGGTGAACACTGACATCTAGTGTTGAATATAGTACAGTAATTGTTGATGCTGTGCGAATCTAAATTAAATGAATGCAATATATAACAAACTAAATCTCCCCTTTATGGTGAAGTGACCAAAGACTAATTTTGATGTGGCTGTTTTCAGGTTAAAAACCTGACAGAGGAGATGGCGTCTATGGATGAGAGTGTTGCCAAGCTGACCAAGGAGAAGAAAGCCCTCCAAGAGGCCCACCAGCAGACACTGGATGACCTGCAAGCAGAGGAGGACAAAGTCAACACTCTGACCAAGGCCAAGACCAAGCTGGAACAGCAAGTGGACGACGTGAGTGGAGTTTGACATTTTGGCCATGATAGTATGTAAGATGACATTATCTTCAGTTGTTTAGATTTTAATAATATGTGTTTTTATCTTCTAGCTTGAGGGTTCTCTGGAGCAAGAGAAGAAGCTCCGTATGGACCTTGAGAGATCCAAGAGAAAGCTGGAGGGAGATCTGAAACTGGCCCAGGAGTCCATAATGGACCTGGAGAATGACAAGCAGCAAGCTGATGAGAAAATCAAGAAGTAAACACAAACCTATGACTACAGTATTACCTGCTATAATGGTTGTTCTTGACTAATTCTTGTAATTATGAATTAGCATTTACATGTGATTCTTAAAAGCCAAATGAATGGTATGATTCTCTCCCTTTACACTATCAAACAAAAACTAACTCTGCAATCAACGTGTTTGTGTTTCTTAGGAAGGAGTTTGAGACCACCCAGCTCCTCAGCAAGGTTGAGGATGAGCAGTCTCTGGGAGCTCAGCTGCAGAAGAAGATCAAGGAACTCCAGGTCCAGTACAGGATATAAGCTCCAGTACAGAAAAGCACAGACTTGAATCATTTCCTTTAAAAAAATGGACACTTTTCTGTCAGCAGACAGTTTTCCAGGTGGCTTCTGATGGCTCAGTAGGTTGGAAGATGGTGTTTCTTGTTGGTGCTTCTTACCATCCCCACTCAGCCCTCAATGACATGTTAAAATGGCTTATATCTGGGCCTCCCGAGTGGCGCAGTGGTTAAGGGCGCTGGACTGCAGCGCCAGCTGTGCCATCAGAGACTCTGGGTTCGCGCCCAGGCCCTGTCGTAACCGACCGGGAGGTCCGTGGGGCGATGCACATTTGGCCTAGCGTCGCCCGGGTTAGGGAGTGGTTGGCCGGTAGGGATATCCTTGTCTCATCGCGCACCAGCGACTCCTGTGGAGAGCCGGGCTAACCAAGGTTGCCAGGTGCACGGTGTTTCCTCCGACACATTGGTGCGGCTGGCTTCCGGGTTGGATGTGTTAAGAAGCAGTGCGGCTTGGTTGGGTTGTGTATCGGAGGACGCATGACTTTCAACCTTCGTCTCTCCCGAGCCCGTACGGGAGTTGTAGCGATGAGATAAGATACTAAACAATTGGATACCACGAAACTGGGGAGAAAACGGTAACATTTAATAAATAATAATAAATACAATAAATACACAATGGCTTATATCCATCTAGAGTCCTCTGTCTAACTTCTTACCTTTGAGAGTTTGGCTCCTGCATGGGACACTGTCTACTGAATATATTATTGTAACTGGCTTTTTATTAAACACATTTTTGCAAAATATACATTCTATTTTTATTTTGTGAGTTTCAATTGTTTCAACTGTATTGTAGTGTTCATCCCCCCTGCTCCTGCCCCCTGTTCTAGGCCCGTATTGAGGAGCTGGAGGAGGAAATTGAGGCTGAGCGTGCTGCCAGGGCTAAGGTTGAGAAGCAGAGGGCCGATCTCTCCAGGGAACTTGAGGAGATCAGCGAGAGGCTGGAGGAGGCTGGAGGCGCCACTGCTGCTCAGATTGAGATGAACAAGAAGCGTGAGGCTGAGTTCCAGAAGCTGCGTCGTGATCTTGAAGAGTCCACCCTGCAGCATGAGGCCACAGCCGCCGCTCTGCGCAAGAAGCAGGCCGACAGTGTGGCTGAGCTCGGGGAGCAGATCGACAACCTGCAGCGCGTCAAGCAGAAGCTGGAGAAGGAGAAGAGCGAATACAAGATGGAGATTGATGACCTCTCCAGCAACATGGAGGCCGTCGCCAAGGCTAAGGTCAGTAGTGATGTTTTGGTCAATCAGTGTTGAGGAGGGTCAACTACATCACCATTCAAGTGACATGAAGTTGACAGGAGTCACATATATAACGTAATGATGGAACATGTTTCACTAACAGGGCAATCTGGAGAAGATGTGCCGTACTCTTGAGGACCAGCTGAGTGAGCTCAAGACTAAGAATGATGAGAATGTTCGCCAGGTCAACGACATCAGCGGACAGAGGGCCAGACTCCTGACAGAAAATGGTACCATCAACAATGAACAACAAGCCAATGCTTTCCTTCAGTAGAACACAACATGTATTAGGGGCTATATCCACATAGTTTCTACTGTACTATTCACCACCTAACATTGCCCTATGATACCTCAGAATCCATTTGAAATCTTAGAGAACAGAGACCCTATTAACAAGATGTTCCTCTGTCCCTGCAGGTGAGTTTGGCCGTCAGCTGGAGGAGAAGGAAGCCCTGGTGTCTCAGCTGACCAGAGGCAAACAGGCCTTCACCCAGCAGGTGGAGGAGCTGAAGAGGGCGATTGAGGAGGAGGTCAAGGTAAGGGACCCAAAATGTAGAGCTTAGAGCCATATCTTTACATAGTCGGTGACTACACCACCCTCAGACTCTTCTACTGTCTCTCCACCCTCAGAGACTTCTACTGTCTCTCCACCCTCAGAGACTCCTACTGTCTCTCCACCCTCCGAGACTCCTACTGTCTCTCCACCCTAAGAGACTAGTGTAACCAGGAGGACTATCTGTACATATTGGTGGCACAGACGCTGTTTCATCCTTTCCTACACTTAAATTACCCTTGCCTTACGATTGCGTCTGAAGCTGGGCTTGTAGCAAGGCTATCCTCACCATAAATCAAATCAAATCAAATGTATTTATATAGCCCTTCATACATCAGCTGATATCTCAAAGTGCTGTACAGAAACCCAGCCTAAACCCCCAAACAGCAAGCAATGCAGGTGTAGAAGCGCGGTGGCTAGGAAAGACTCCCTAGAAAGGCCAAAACCTAGGAAGAAACCTAGAGAGGAACCAGGCTATGTGGGGTGGCCAGTCCTCTTCTGGCTGTGCCGGGTGGAGATTATAACAGAACATGGCCAAGATGTTCAAATGTTCATAAATGACCAGCATGGTCGAATAATAATAAGGCAGAACAGTTGAAACTGGAGCAGCAGCACGGCCAGGTGGACTGGGGACAGCAAGGAGTCATCATGTCAGGTAGTCCTGGGTCATGGTCCTAAGGCTCACGTCCTCCGAGAGAGAGAGAGTAAGAGAGAATTAGAGAACGCACACTTAGATTCACACAGGACACCGAAAAGGACAGGAGAGGTACTACAGATATAACAAACTGACCCTAGCCCCCCGACACATTAACTACTGCAGCATAAATACTGGAGGCTGAGACAGGAGGGGTCAGGAGACACTGTGGCCCCATCCGAGGATAACCATAAGGCGATCTTTCTCCTGTATATTATGAGTACAGCGACTGCAATTAGAAGGCACAATGTTAATGTTAATGCTGGTGGAGGTCGTGTAGAACCATGTCCAGATAAAGTGTCAAGGGTGAAAAAGTTGAATGTAAAAAGTAGAGCGAGGGAAAAAATGTATATACAAAACGGTAATTAAAAAGTAAAACCGTAATTTTGGCAGGTAGCAAAGTAACGTTAGCAACAAACTGCACAGCTTCACGTAAACAAGTCCACATCATTTGTTTGACTATCTCACTCATCTCTCCTTGTCTTTCTTTCTCACAGGCTAAAAATGCACTGGCCCACGGTGTTCAGTCTGCCCGCCATGACTGTGACCTCCTGAGGGAGCAGTTTGAGGAGGAGCAGGAGGCCAAGGCAGAGCTGCAACGCGGCATGTCCAAGGCCAACAGTGAGGTGGCTCAGTGGAGGACTAAGTATGAAACTGATGCTATCCAGCGCACAGAGGAGCTGGAGGAGGCCAAGTGAGTTGCATGCAACAGAAAAACTCAAATATGGTGTGGATGGTGAGGGTGGTAGGGGGCTCTGAGAAAATGTTACATCAATATGTATTGAAACATATGTATCACTCCATAAAACCTCCATAAAACCTCCATACAACCTCTGTTGTCCAACAGGAAGAAGCTGGCCCAGCGTCTTCAGGATGCTGAGGAGACCATTGAGGCGACCAACTCCAAGTGCGCCTCCCTGGAGAAGACCAAGCAGAGGCTGCAGGGAGAGGTGGAGGACCTCATGATTGATGTTGAGAGAGCCAATGCATTGGCCGCCAACCTCGACAAGAAGCAGAGGAACTTTGACAAGGTGAAAATGAAAAAACCTCACCACAGACTGATATTTACTGTCTGCTATATGATTAATTGTATGAAATATGAATATGAAAATCCCATGGATTCTCCTAGGTTCTGGCAGAGTGGAAGCAGAAGTATGAGGAGGGCCAAGCTGAGCTGGAAGGAGCTCAGAAGGAGGCTCGCTCTATGAGCACTGAACTCTTCAAGATGAAGAACTCCTACGAGGAGGCTCTGGATCATCTGGAGACTCTGAAGAGAGAGAACAAGAACCTGCAACGTGAGCATTTGACGGCAAATCTATCATGTTTCATGAGCAATATTAATTGCTGTTAATAAATTCACTGTTATTATTATTCAATGTCAACTTCAGTGCATTGGCAATATCCACTGAAAATCTCCCAAGTGTAAACTGCTCCTGTGTGTGTGTGTGTGCAGAGGAGATCTCTGACCTGACTGAGCAGATCGGAGAGACTGGCAAGAGCATCCATGAGCTGGAGAAGGCCAAGAAGACCGTCGAGACAGAGAAGTCTGAGATCCAGACCGCTCTGGAGGAGGCTGAGGTACAAACTACAGTCCAATGATCCCTGTATTGGAGTTTATTGTAGTCATATATATTCAATTCCTACATCCAAATATACTGAACACAATTGGCCTGACTGCTTCTGTTTGTCCAGGGAACACTGGAGCACGAGGAATCCAAGATTCTGCGTGTGCAGCTGGAGCTGAACCAGATCAAGGGTGAGGTGGACAGGAAGATCGCAGAGAAGGACGAGGAGATGGAGCAGATCAAGAGGAACAGCCAGAGGGTGGTTGACTCCATGCAGAGCACCCTGGACTCTGAGGTCAGGAGCAGGAATGATGCCCTGAGGGTGAAGAAGAAGATGGAGGGAGACCTGAACGAGATGGAGATCCAGCTGAGCCACTCCAACAGGCAGGCCGCTGAGGCCCAGAAACAGCTGAGGAATGTCCAGGGACAGCTCAAGGTAAAGGGACTAGGACATCAGGCTCAAAAACCTGAACATGGAGAGGGATTTGTTTTTGAATCTGTGGAAAATAATACAACAGAGGATTTGAATAGAGTGGTTTATGTACGAAAGGTAGCGATACTGGGGAAATTCTTTGCAGTGAACATTTCTATCACTGATCGATCCTATCACCCTACTTCCACAAGTCCTAATGAACGTATGTCATTGTGAACCCCAGGATGCCCAATTGCACCTTGATGACGCCGTCCGTGTCGCGGAAGACATGAAGGAGCAGGCAGCCATGGTGGAGCGCAGAAACGGTCTGATGGTGGCTGAAATCGAGGAGCTGAGAGTTGCTCTGGAGCAGACAGAGAGAGGCCGCAAAGTGGCTGAGACTGAGCTGGTAGACGCCAGCGAGCGTGTTGGACTGCTGCACTCCCAGGTATGGGTCAAAAGCCATTTCTAATGAAACTCAACCAAGCATACAGTTTAAACACACCTGTAATTGGACCGTGCTTGCCTTAGATTTTCATAATTTCAGTCTCGTGACTTGCAAGTTCTCTTGAGAGTCAAACAAATCGTCTTGTTTCCTCCTTCAGAACACCAGCCTTCTGAACACCAAGAAGAAGCTGGAGACTGACCTGGTGCAGGTGCAGGGAGAGGTGGACGACATCGTCCAGGAGGCCAGGAATGCAGAGGAGAAGGCCAAGAAGGCAATCACTGACGTGAGTCCTTGAATTACATCAACTTGATTTGTCCCCAAGTGCCAATGGTAGCTGGGCTGGTTATGAACAACAAAGATCTCAGAGGGACATTATGATTGGTGCCAATTGGTGCATAAATTAAACAAACTACTATTCCAGGCGGCCATGATGGCTGAGGAGCTGAAGAAGGAGCAGGACACCAGTTCTCACCTGGAGAGGATGAAGAAGAACCTGGAGGTCACAGTCAAGGATCTGCAGCACCGCCTGGATGAGGCTGAGAATCTGGCCATGAAGGGAGGCAAGAAGCAGCTCCAGAAACTGGAGTCCAGGGTGAGATACCAGCAGGGTGGATTAGGGTGGATTGAAAGACTGATTGCTGGAAATGTATTTGATCATATAAAAAATAAACAGGAACATTGTTTAATGACTTGTTCTCACAATAACCCACCTAGATCAGGGGTTCCCAAACTTCTTTGCATCGGGGACCACCCCTTTTGTGATAGCGAATTCATCAGGGACCCCCTTCATAATATCAGAACACAACTCCTACTTTAAATTGCGATAAAAATAGCATCCATGCAGATTTCCTATGACTTCTTTAGTGCATGACTGGACTAACCAAGTCTCGGGCCCTGGGAAATAACATTTTTAAGTCCCACTCTTTGCATCAGAGAGAAAATGTTGCCGTTTTGAAGGTCATTTACTGTCACTCTACACATTTTGCCTTTGGACAAAGAGAAAATGTTGCAGTTTAAAACTTCAATTACAGTGAATTTAAGTTCATAACAAAACAAATTATATTAATTTTACACTTATTTAGTGGAGTTGATGCAGGACCTTTAAATACATTTTAATGTATTAATCTAGTTGCTTCATTCAGGCTTAATTGTCTCAGCAGACTTCTTCTAATCTGCCATTTCATTCATAATAATAATAATAATAATTCACAATAAGTATCAACACAGAATATAATATACATTCACCGGTTTAATGTCATAGTAATAATTTCTCTGTTGTTACTTCTCATTCACTTGCCGTTGCTAGGGAAGCTAGCGTTGCTATGCGGGGCTACCAGCTAGCAGGCTAATGGCTGAATTAGCTTGTTGGCTAGCGGACGTTAATAAGTTCATAAAACCTAAAAACACAACATAACATCTCAACAAACATATGTATATACTCAAGAAACATTACCGTCTTGAATATAGTGATTTTACACTCGCTTACCTTCAAAATAAAGGAAAAATATGTATTTATGTCGGTGCTTCTGTCTTGCTGTTGGCTCACTTGGCAAACTATTCCCAACTGCCAAAGCGCGAGCTCCATAATAGAACCAATGTCACAACATTAAAACATGCGAGTGGCGGCCTCTAGTTGCCGTACTGGTACTGCACCATACACCACAAAACGCATGACAAAATGGTTAAAGTCATATTTCAAAAACAAGAAGAATTGAGTTGTGAGCCTCCCAGACCTGTTGTTTAATCTAAGAGTTAATAACATAAATTGTGGATGAATAATATTATATTGTACAGTATTGCACCCTCTAAACATTTTCAAAAGATCCCGGGCTGTTTAATCTGTTCTTGCTATAAATATACATAAACAAATTGAAATGTAAATTCCACTTTCTGAACCACTGACCTAGATAATGAAAAGTTGTTGTTATTATTACAGCCCCCTTCAATTAACATTTTAAAAGAGTACATGGGAACAGATTACAATTGTGCCCCCTTGACTGGGTAGAAGACTATACCTCTTATACAAATATTTGTTACGATTTCACGACCAACCAATTCCTACGTTTATTTCTTCCACAAAGGTGCGCGAGCTCGAGACTGAGGTGGAGGCCGAGCAGAGAAGAGGTGTAGATGCAGTCAAGGGAGTCCGCAAGTATGAGCGCAGAGTCAAGGAGCTCACTTACCAGGTAAGAGAAAGTGCATTCTTCACACACTTGACACTAACACAGACAGGTTTGTGTATAAAACTATTGTGACACTGATTCTTTGCTCTTCTCCCACAGACTGAGGAGGATAAGAAGAACGTTAACAGACTTCAGGACCTGGTAGATAAGCTGCAGATGAAAGTGAAGGCCTACAAGAGGCATTCTGAGGAATCGGTGAGTCACAGACTCTGAGAGCATACATTCGAAAATGTAGTTTTTCTCTACAAAACGTAATGTGCATATGGTTTAGTTGAAGTGTTGCTACAGCACGCCAGTCAACAATGACAATTGATAGTGCAAGTCAATGCTGAAGAAATTATACTCATTTGTGAGTGTCCCCTATTCCAATGTGTTACCAACTTAAAGGAGAGGGGGTTGAATATTAATTAGCTGGTTAATTAACTGGTCTAGAATATTAAATAACTGGTCTAGTGATCGTGCTGGAGGTAGTGGCTTGTTCCCTCTCCCTTCTGCTGCCTTACCATCTATCTTCCTGTATACATTGCTATCCTAAATCTGCCAATATTTTTATTTGCTACCTGAAGCTTCAAACTTGAAATACTGATCTTCTGCTCTCCCTCTCTTTTCCTCACCCAGGAGGAAGCAGCAAACCAGCACATGTCTAAGTTCAGGAAGGTTCAGCATGAACTGGAGGAGGCTGAGGAGCGTGCTGACATCGCTGAGACTCAGGTCAACAAGCTCAGAGCCAAGACCCGTGACTCTGGAAAGGTACAGAACTGCTGCTAAACCTGTACCTGACTCATGTTCAGATATGACCACATCAACACCACCTATTCAGTCTTCTCAGAGGTCAATACAGACCTTTTACACTCACTCAATAAGCACATTTCAGGGAGAGAAAAAAACACACAAAAATTCAAGTTGGTAGTTCAAAATTGAAATTCCAACCTGAGCACTGAGCATTAAATGCTTGATCCAATATATTCTATCCATATATTTATGTTCATTATTATTACTGATCCATTATATTATTTATTTATTCTTACAGGGAAAAGAAGTTGCTGAATAAACAAGACCAAAGTATTGAAGATCAAAGTCTTACCATTTTCCTGTGATGCATAAAATATGATTTTCATGGTGAAATGTTGAACATTGATTAAAAACATGTGGATCTACATACACTTCCTTTGTGACTGTGGATTTATTACTCAGCAAACAGCTTTTTAATACCATAAAATATTGTACTTTAATTAATGGAGCAATCTGGGATTTGAACAACAATAGTGGTCACCCCGACAAAGCAGTTTGTATTTTTTGTAAACAGCTGAGAGATGAGGCTGAAGAAATGAAGCCACCCAAATTCTCAGACTGGGGTTTGGTTTCAAGTTTGTTGTTGCTTAGCCTTACTTTTACTGAATTCAATGTAGTTCTGCCATCCTCTGCATTTAAGCTGATGCTTTTTTCAAGGTAATGTTGGTAGATTGCCATTGGAGAGAATGACTAGTGTGTAAAAATCAGACACTGACTAGATATGCATGTCAATTTATAGCCTTTCCCCCCAGCCGTTTACAGTGCGATGTCTGACAACACAAGGCTATTCAATGGCTGACAGAGACTGAGTCAACTGATATCTAGACAGAAAAGTCAGTGAGAAGATAGTTTATGTAATCAGTATTTGTTCATCCAAATAAGACAGGAAGCAAATAGTCCTAGTATAAACTTTCTAAATGACCACATGGACATTTTACATCACAATTCCAGCTTTGCCAGAGTACGTGCAGCCATGAGTTCACCAGTCAAACTGCTAAGGTCAGAGGTTCCAGGACCATTCTAATCATTCTATTTCTATGGTCATAACCCTGTCATAGGGCACCACAACACACATACCGTGCCTTAGGAAAGTATTCAGACCCCTTGACTTTTTCCACATTTTGTTAAGTTAAAGCCTTATTCCAATATGTATTACATTGTTTTTTCCCCTCATTAATTTACACACAATACCCCATAATGGCAAAGCAAAAATAGTTTTAAATATTTTTTTTCATGTTGTAAAAAATAACAGAAATATCACATTTACATAAGTATTCAGACCCTTTACTCAGTACTTTGTTGAAGCACCTTTGGCAGCGATTACAGCCTTGAGTCTTCTTGGGGATGATGCTACTGGCTTGGCACACATGTCTTTATGGAGTTTCTCACATTCTTTGGCTTGCAAGCCTCCCGTTTCCCCTCCAAACATAACGATGGTCATTATGGCCAAACAGTTCCATTTTTGTTTCATCAGACCAGAGGACATTTCTCCAAAAAGTATGATCTTTGTCCCCTTGTGTACAGTCGTGGCCAAAGGTTTTGAGAATGACACAAATATTCATTTTCACAAAGTCTGCTGCCTCAGTTTGTATGATCGCAATTTGCATATACTCCATAATGTTATGAAGAGAGTTCAGATGAATTGCAATTAATTGCAAAGTCCCTCTTTGTCAGGCAAATTAACTGAATCCCCCAAAAACATTTCCACTGCATTTCATCCCTGCCACAAAAGGACCATCTGACATCATGTCAGTGATTCTCTCATTAACACAGGTGTGAGTGTTGACAAGGACAAGGCTGGAGATCACTCTGTCATGCTGATTGAGTTTGAATAACAGACTGGAAGCTTCAAAAGGAGGGTGGTGCTTGGAATCGTTGTTCTTCCTCTGTCAACCATGGTTTCTTGCAAGGAAACACGTGCCGTCATCATTGCTTTGCACAAAAAAGGGCTTCACAGGCAAGGATATTGCTGCCAGTAAGATTGCACCTAAATCAACCATTTATCGGATCATCAAGAACTTCAAGGAGAGTGGTTCAATTGTTGTGAAGAAGGCTTCAGGGCTCCCAAGAAAGTCCAGCAAGCGCCAGGACCGTCTCCTAAAGTTGATTCAGCTGCAGGATCGGGGCACCACCAGTACAGAGCTTGCTAAGGAATGGCAGCAGGCAGGTGTGAGTGCATCTGCACGCACAGTGAGGTGAAGACTTTTGGAGGCTGGCCTGGTGTCAAGAAGGGCAGCAAAGAAGCCACTTCTCTCCAGGAAAAACATCAGGGAGAGATAGATATTCTGCAAAAGGTACAGAGATTGGACTGCTGAGGACTGGGGTAAAGTCATTTTCTCTGATGAATCCCCTTTGCGATAGTTTGGGGCATCTGGAAAAAAACTTGTCCGGAGAAGACAAGGTGAGCGCTACCATCAGTCCTGTGTCATGCCAACAGTAAAGTATCCTGAGACCATTCATGTGTGAACACAGCCATGAATATAGAATGGTACCAACACATCCTCTGAGAGCAACTTTTCTCAACCATCCAGGAACAGTTTGGTGATGAACAATGCCTTTTCCAGCATGATGGAGCACCCTGCCATAAGGCAAAAGTGATAACTCTAGGGGAACAAAACATTGAAATTTTGGGTCCATGGCCAGGAAACTCCCCAGACCTTAATCCCATTGAAAACTTGTGGTCAATCCTCAAGAGGCGGGATGGACAAATAAAACCCCACAAATTCTGACAAACTCTAATCATTGATTATCCAAGAATGGGCTGCCATCATGTGGCCCAGAAGTTAATTGACAGCATGCCAGGGCAGATTGCAGAGGTCTTGATAAAGAAGGGTCAACACTGCAAATATTGAGTTCATGTCATTGTCAAAAAAGCCTTTGACACTTATGAAATGCTTGTAATTATACTTCAGTATTCCATAGTAACATCTGACAAAAATATCTAAAGACACTGAGGCAGCAAACTTTGTGTAAATTAATATTTGTGTCATTCTCAAAACTTTTGGCCACGACTGTAGTTGCAATGGCGGTTTTGGTGCAGTGGCTTCTTCCTTGCTGAGGGGCCTTTCAGGTTATATCAATATAGGACTCGTTTTACTGTGGATATAGATACGTTTGCACCTGTTTCCTCCAGCATCTTCACAAGGTCCTTTGCTGTTGTTCTGGGATTGATTTGCACATTTAGCACCAAAGTACATTTGTCTCTAGGAGACAGAACACGTCTCCTTCCTGAGCGGTATGATGGCTGCGTGGTCCCATGGTGTTCATACTTGCATACTATTGTTTGTGCAGATGAACATAGTGCCTTCGGGTATTTGGAAATTGCTCCCAAGGATGAACCAGACTTGTGGAGGTCTACACTTGTTTTTATGAGATCTTGGCTGATTTCTTTTTGATTTTCCCATGATGTCAAGCAAAGAGGCACTGAGTTTGAAGGTAGGCCTTGAAATACATCCACAGGTACACCTCCAATTGACTCAAATTATGTCAATTAGCCTATCAGAAGCTCCTAAAACCAATACATAATTTTCTGGAAATTTCCAAGCTGTTTAAAGGCACAGTCAACTTTGTGTATGTAAACTTCTGACCCACTGGAATTGTGATACAGTGAATTATAACTGAAATAATCTGTCTGTAAACAATTGCTGGAAAAATTACTTGTGTCACGCACAAAGTAGATGTCCTACCCAACTTGCCAAAACTATAGTTTGTTAACAAGTCATTTGTGGAGTGATTGAAAAACAAGGTTTAATGACTCCAACCTAAGTGTATGTAAACTTCCGACTGAGGCATGGTCCTAGGGCTCAGGTCCTTCGGGAGGGAGAGAAAGAGAGAATTAGAATTCGCACAGGACACCAGATAAGACAGGAGAATGATACCAGTTATAACAGACTGACCCCAGCCCCCCGGCACATAGACTATTACAGCATAGATACTGGAGGCTGAGACGAGGGACAGGGCTAACCAGGCAGGATATAACCCCACCAACTTTGCCAAAACACAACCTCCACACCACTAGAGGGATATAAACAGACCACCAACTTACTACCCTGAGACAAGGCTGAGTATAGTCCACAAAGATCTCCACTGCACGAGCCCGAGGAGGCGCAAGACCAGACAGGAAGATCACGTCAGTGACTTAACCCAGTCAAGTCGAGTATAGAGGAAAATAGACTGCCACAACGTGAAGCACCCCTTCTAGGGACGGCAGGAAGAGCACTAGTAAGCTAGTGACTTAACCCCAGTAATAGGGTCAGAGGCAGAGAATCACAGTGGAGAGAGGGGAGCCAGCCAGGCAAGACAGCAAGGGCGGTTTGTCATTCGAGTGGCTTGCCGTTCACCTTCGCAGCCCTGGGCCAGCCGACACTCAAATCTTAGGACTCATCTGAAGAGATGAGATGAGATGAGTTTTCAGTAAAGC
The DNA here is from genome assembly GCF_002021735.2 of Oncorhynchus kisutch. Classification (NCBI taxonomy): domain Eukaryota; kingdom Metazoa; phylum Chordata; class Actinopteri; order Salmoniformes; family Salmonidae; genus Oncorhynchus; species Oncorhynchus kisutch. The sequence goes on along the minus strand of NW_022261978.1, from coordinate 8,345,811 downwards.
CTTAAAAGGTCAAGACCGAGTCTAAGACTCTCACATGGATAAGCAGACCATTCCATAACAATTGAGTTCTATAGGAGAAAGCACTGCCTCTAGCTGTTTGCTTAGAAGATCTAGGGACAATCGAGAGGCCTGCGTCTTGTGACCGTAGCGTACGTGTAGGTATGCACGGCAGGACCAAATCTGAGAGATAGTTAGCAAGTCCATGTACTGCTTTGTAGGTTAGCAGTAAAACCTTAATCACCCCTCGCCTTAACAGGAAACCAATTTAACAATTTTACTAGGCAAGTCAGTTATTCTTATTTTCAATGACAGCCTAGGAACAGTGGGTTATCAGCCTGTTCAGGGGGAGAACAGCAGATTTGTACCTTGTCAGCTCGGGGATATGAACTTACAACCTTCCGGTTACTAGTCCAACGCTCTAACCACTAGGCTACCCTGCCGCCCCAGTGTAGAGAGGCCTGCACTGGAGTAATATGATACATCTTTTGGGTTCTAGTCAAGCAGCCGTATTTACCACTAACGATATAATTTAGTGCTTTATCAGTGTAGCCAGAGAGTAGAGCACTGCAGTAGTCTATTCTAGAAGTGACAAAAGCATGGATTAGCTTTTCTGCATCATTCTGGGAGCGTGCAAAACTGTCATCAAGGCAAAGGGTGGCTGCTTTGAAGAAGAAAGGCTATTCCATGCAAGAAATTGCCAAGAAAATGAAGATCTCGTACAACGCTGTGTACTACTCCCTTCACAGAACAGCGCAAACTGGCTCCAACCAGAATGTCCCGGACCTGCTCTTTTCAACTCTCCCTGTCTCTCTCTCTCTACTTTAGCTGCTGTCTCGACCTCTGAATGCTCGGCTATGAAAAGCGAACTGGTATTTACTCCTAAGGTGCTGACCTGTTGCACCCTCTAGAACAACTGTGATTATTATTTGACCCTGCTGGTCATCTACGAACGTTTGAACAGCTTGAAGAATAATGTGGCATTAATGGCCATGTGCTATCTCCAGCCGGCACAGCCAGAAGAGGAATGGTCCCCCTCAGAGCCTGGTTCCTCTCTAGGTTTCTTTCTAGGTTCCTGCCTGTCAAGGGAGTTTTTCCTAGCCACCATGCTTCTACTTTTGCATTGCTTGCTGTTTGGGGTTTTAGGCTGGGTTTCTGTATAAGCACTTTGTGACATCTGCTGATGTAAAAAGGGCTTTATAAATGCATTTGATTGATTTGATTGATGTAGTTTAACTATTCTTCAATAGAGGGCACTAAACGCCAAGGCTAGAAGAGGGCTTTTTTTTGCCTGCCACAACAAAGTTTATTGGAGGTGCCTGAAAGAGATCCTAGAGGGAAATCGGAGGAGCCTAAAACATTGCCAAAACAAAAGGTTAAATAACCACAATTATCCTCTCCACCCTGACTGTCTGTCTTTGATTCAGCATGTAGGGCTTCCCTGACAGTTGGTTGGCCTATTTATAGACAACATTTGTGTTTTAGGAAACAGGGGATCAAGGCAGTACTCAAGAAGGGCTTCCCCTGGGTTGGCTGGCAGTATTTATGGACTACCGTGGTGTGTGTGCTCTTGAGGAAACAGAGGATCAAGGCAGTACTCAAGAAGGGCTTCCCCTGGGTTGGCTGGTAGTATTTATGGACTACTGTGGTGTGTGTGCTCTTTAGGAAACAGAGGATCAAGGCAGTACTCAAGAAGGGCTTCCGCTAGGGTTGGATGGCAGTATTTATGGACTACTGTGGTGTGTGTGCTCTTGAGGAAACAGACAGTGGATCACCAGTGTGTGTGTGTAAAAGGACACAAAATGAAACATCTTTAAATATGTTTACATGACATTTCAATCAAGTGTATTTTCTAAATCCATTTTTTTTTACATCAGCTGTTGTCTCAAAGTGCTATACTTTACCAGCCTAAAGCCCCAAAGACCAAGCCATGCAGATGTATAAGCACAGTGGCGAGGAAAAACTCAAATCAATAAAATAAAAATGTCACAAGCGCCGAATACAACAGGCCTTTACCATGAAATGCTTACTCAAGTGCCCTTTCCCAACAATGCAGAGTTAAAAAGTGAGAAAAGATGAGAAAATAAATAAATACTATTTCTTAAAAAAAAAAATTGTAACACAAGAAAATAATAATAACGAGGCTATATACAAGCAGTACCGGTACCGAGTCATTGTGCAGGGGTATGAGGTAGTTGAGGTAATTGAGGTACTATGTACATGTAGGTAGGGGTAAAAGTGACTAGGCAATCAGGATAGATAATAACCCCGTTTGACCTCCTCCTTTACCGCAGCAACCAGTGATCCGGGTCAACAGCATCAATGTAACAGTATAGCTTCCGTCCTTCTCCTCGCCCCAACCTGGGCTTGAACCAGGGACCCTCTGTACACATCAACAACGGACACCCACGAAGCATCGTTACCCATCACTCCACAAAAGCCGCGGCCCTTGCAGAGCAAGGGGATCCACTACTTCAAGGTCTCAGAGCGAGTGACGTCACCGATCGAAAAGCTATTAGCGCGCACCACCGCTAACTAGCTAGCCATTTCACATCAGTCACAGCAGCATACTTTTCCGTTCCCTTTGACGGGGAAGCTATCCCATGACACCTTGCGACACAACGAAAATCCCCAAAACTTCTGTACCAATGGCAGACTGAAGACGCTTTGGGAGAGAATATTCCTGAGGAATAATGAATAACTTTGTAAGTATTATGTTTATTTATTCACCAAATTATGTTCAGCAAATTACTTTCATATTGAATTCAAATGTGAAGTCACTGCTGTGTATCATTCCGCTAGCCAAGCAAAGTTAGCTCGTCAGATGCGAGCAGGCATTCTCCTCCTAGTTATCAGCTGTTTAGGAATGAACAACTAAATGATCTAAACATAAAATCAGCAATGTCGACAGTTTTTTTAATCATGAATTGGTGAACTTGCTAGCCAGCTAATGTGTTTTCAGGGACAAATGGTAACTGATGCATTCATTTCACCCAATGACATTGGCGTAGCAGGACAAAATAGTCGTGCCCGATTGGTTTGGAGGTAAGACATTAACATCTGATTTAAAAACATAGGAAATGCAGCTAGTTGTGTTGTGTTTAATCTCGGCTTACTAGCCAGCCAGGTTATTTGTGCATTCTTACATGATCAGTCAATACATGCATGCAGTGTATGTTTACCTAATGTTTCTTCTTGTCACTTTCCCCTCCCCTCGGTTTCAACATTGCATATAAATAATGAAATTCTCAATTTAAAGTAAATCAGTGACAACTTGATCAAGCCTATGAATATGCAAAACTGCTTACTAAAGCATTGTAAATTACCAAAGGTAGGTGTGGTTCTCAGCAACTTGAACCAACACTGAAATGTGCCGTGAGGATAATTTCTCCTCCCTCCAGAGTTCTTCTGTGTTCCTCTGATGGGAGAACCTTCTAGAAGGACAACCATCTCTGCAGCACTCCACCAATCAGACCTTTATGGTAGAGTGGCCAGTCAGAAGCCACTCCTCAGTAAAAGGCACATGACAATCCGCTTGGAGTTTGCCAAAAGGCACCTAAAGGACTCTCAGGTCATGAGAAACAAGATTCTCTGGCCTGAATGCCAACCGTCACTTCTGGAGAAAACCAGGCAGCGCTCATCACCTGGCCAATACCATTTCTATGGTGAAGCATGGTGGTGGCAGCATCATGCTGTGGGGATGTTTCTCAGTGGCAGAGACTGGGAGACTAGTCATGGTTGAGGGAAAATGAACGTAGCAAAGTACAGAGAGATTCTCGATGAAAACCTGCTCTAGAGCACTCAGGACCTCAGACCGGGGTGAAGGTTCACCTTCCAACAGGACAATGACCCTAAGCACACAGCCAAGACAATGCAGGAGTGGCTTCGGGACAAGTCTCTGAACGTCTTTGAGTGGCCCAGCCAGAGCCCGGACTTGAACGCGATCAAACATCTCTGGAGAGACGTGAAAATAGCTGTGCAGCAACGTTCCCCAAAAACCTGACAGAGCTTGAGAGGATCTGCAGAGAAGAATGTGAGAAACTCCACAAATACAGGTGTACCAAGCTTGTAGTGTCATACCCAAGAAGACTCAAGGCTGTAATCGCTGCCAAAGGTGCTTCAACAAAGTACTGAGTAAAAGGTCTGAATACTTATGTAAATGTGATATTTCAGTTGTTGTTTTTTTAAATGTGAAAAACTTTTCTAAAATCCAGTTTTTGCTTTGTCATTATGGGGTATTGTGTGTAGATTGATGAAGAAAAACATGATTTAATACATTTGTAATAAGGCTGTAATGTTACAAAATGTGAAAAAGTGAAGGGGTCTGAATACTTTCTGAATGCACTGCATTATCTGTTTGATATGCATGCATATAATTAAATTGGACATTCTCCTTTATAATATGCCAGTGTTTGTTTTGTATCCAATGCCAAAATTATGTTATGGCCTTGGAAGCTTCTGATAGGCTAATTGACATCATTTGAGTCCATTGGAGATGTCCCTGTGGATGTATTTCAAGGCCTACCTTCAAACTCAGTGCCTCTTTGCTTGACATCATGGGAAAATCCAAAAGAAATCAGCCAAGATCTCATAAAAACAATTGTAGACGTCCACAAGTCTGGTTCATACTTGGGAGCAATTTCCAAACACCTGAAGGTACCACATTCATCTGTACAAACAATAGTACGCAATAATGAACACCATGAGACCATGCAGCCGTCATACCGCTCAGGAAGGAGACGTGTTCTGTCTCCTAGTGATGAATTTACTTTGGAAAGTGCAAATCAATCCCAGAACAACAGCAAAGGACCTTGTCAAGATGCTGGAGGAAACAGGTACAAAAGTATCTCCACAGTAAAACTAGTCCTAAATGAACAGAACCTGAAAGGCCGCTCAGCAAGGAAGAAGCCACTGCTCCAAAACCGCCTTCAAAAAGCCAGTCTACGGTTTGCAACTGCACATAGGGACAAAGATTATACTTTTTCGAGAAATGTCCTCTGGTCTGATGAAACAAAAATAGAACTGTTTGGCCATAATTACCTTTGTTATGTTTGGAGGAAAAAGGGGGAGGCTTGCAAGCCGAAGAACACCATCCCAACCGTGAAGCACGGGGGTGGCAGCATCATGTTGGGGGGGTGCTTTGCTGAAGGAGGGACTGGTGCACTTCACAAAGTAGATTAAATCATGAGGATGATTTATGTGGATATATTAAAGCAACATCTCAAGACATCAGTCAGGAAGTTAAAGCTTGGTCGCAAATGAGTCTTCCAAATGGACAATGACCCCAAGCATACTTCCAAAGTTGTGGCAAAATGGCTTAAGGAAAACAAAGTCAAGGTATTGGAGTGGCCATCACAAAGCCCTGACCTCAATCCTATAGAGAATGTGTGGGCAGAACTGAAAAAGCGTGTGTGAGCAAGGAGGCCTACAGATCTGACTCAGTTCCACCAGCTCTGTCAGGAGGAAGGGGCCAAAATTCACCCAACTTAATATGGGAAGCTTGTGGAAGGCTACCCGAAACATTTGACAGAAGTTAAACAATTTAAAAGCAATGCTACCAAATACTAATTGAGTGTATATAAACTTCTGACCCACTGGGAATGTGATGAAAGAAATAAAAGCTGAAAGAAATAACAGCTAAGAGCTCTGTTTACTTCGGCTCCCGGGCTAGCCCATCCGCATCCCTCTTTAGCGTTCATAGTGGAGGTGGATGCATCCGAGGCTGGGATAGGAGCCGTGCTCTCAGGGCGCTCGGGTACGCCACCGAAACTCCGACCTGTGCTTTCTTCTCGAAGAAGCTTAGCCCGGCGGAGCTTAACTATGATGTGGGGGACCGGGAGCTGTTGGCTGTGGTTAAAGCGTTGAAGGCGTGGAGACATTGCCTTGAGGGGGCTAAACACCCTTTCCTCATCTCGACTGACCACTGCAACCTGAGGACATTCGGGCAGCGAGGAGACTGAATACTCGTCTCGGCAAGGTGGGCCATGTTCTTTAGCTATTTTGTGTCCTACAGACCAGGTTCACAGAATATGAAGGCAGACGCACGATCCTGGTCGTTGTGGATAGTTTCTCTAAGTCCTGTCGTCTCCTCCCTCTGCCTGGTCTTCCTACGGCCCTACAGACTGCGGAAGCCCTGTTTACTCATGTCTTCCGGCACTACGGGGTGCCTGAGGATATAGTGTCTGATCGGGGTCCCCAGTTCACATCGTGAGTCTGGAAGACGTTCATGGAACGTCTGGGGGTTTCGGTCAGCCTCACCTCAGGTTTTCACCCCAAGAGTAACGGGCAGGTAGAGAGAGTCAACCAGGATGTGGGTAGGTTTCTGCAGTTCTATTGCCAGGACCGGCCGAGGGAGTGGGCGGTGTTCGTGCCCTGGGCCGAGATGGCGCAGAACTCGCTTTGCCACTCCTCCACTAACCTCTCCCCCTTTCAGTGCGTATTGGGGTACCAGCCGGTTCTGGCGACGTGGCATCAGGGTCAGACCGAGGCTCCTGTGATGGACGACTGGTTCAGGCGCGTGGAGAAGACATGGGAGGCCGCCCATGTTCACCGTCAGCAAGCCGCGCTTCGCCAAAAGACCAGCGCGGACTGTCACCGCAGTGAGACCTCGGTGATCGCACCAGGGGACTGGGTCTGGCTCTCGACCCGAAACCGGCAACTCCGCCTGCCCTGCTTGAAGCTGGGTCCGCGGTTTGTGGGGTCAATCAAAGTCCTGAGGAGGGTGAACGAGGTGTGTCACAGATTACAGCTTCCCTCTGAATACCTTATTAACCCCTCGTTCCATGTGTCTCTCCTCAGGCCGGTGGTGGCTGGTCCGCTCCAGGAAACTGAGGTGCGGGACGTTCCTCCTCCCCCTCTGGACATCGAGGGGGCCCCGGCGTACTCCGTTCGTTCCATCCTAGATTCGAGGTATCGGGCAGGGGACCTTCAGTAGTACCTCGTGGAGTGGGAGGGGTATGGTCCGGAGGAGAGGTGCTGGGTCCCGGTTGCGGATGTGTTGGACCCCAAACTGCTGTGGGAGTTTCACCGTCGCCGGCCGGATCACCCTGCGCCTTGCCCTCCAGACTTTTGTTCCTGTTCCGTGTTTTGGGCACGTTTATGTACTTAATGCTAATTAATTACTTAAAAATCATACAATGTGATTTTCTGGATTTTTGTTTTAGATTCTGTCTCTCACAGCTGAAGTGTACCGATGATAAGAATTATAGACCTCTACATGCTTTGTAAGTAGGAAAACCTGCAAAATTGGCAGTGTATCAAATACTTGTTCCCCACTGTATGTGCTTTAGTTTTGGACCGGAATAAAAAGTGTGCCTGTTACCACACTCTGCCCTCCTGCTCCTGACTTTGCCTCCCGTACACACCCGTAACAAAAAACACTTGAAAATAACGAAATACCCACTGTATGCTTTTCCAACAGTCTAGAAAAATGACTGCTTTTCCTTCACTCTGCGGTCCAACTCATCCCACATATTTCAGGAACTTGCACCAGCATGCAATTCAAAAAGAAAATGTACATTTCATTCTATGTATAACATTATTCAGTGTTTAAATTAATAAATCTGTGTCGACTACACCATTTCCCCCATGTGAATAGGGCAACGTAAATATCTTTGCTAACACTCTGCAGTCACCACCAGACTAGCTAGCTATGTAAACAACCCATTATGCGAACCATTGGTGTATTAAAAGGAGCAGAGAGCATGTGACGCAGTGGCAGCAGCAGGACTTTCTCACAGAGGGTGGCTTGGTTGTTGGGTCGTGGTGCTTGCAATAATTCAATAATATATTATTAGACAAGCAGTAAGTCCATACCCGTTTAGGAAAAAAGCATTTAATGTATTCGGTAATGTTACACTTATCCACATTTACCAGAGGGTTCAAATTGCAATGAGTTAGATGCCAGATATCTTTGTCAGCATAGGTCTACCAAACACATAACGGAGGCTTCACAGTTTTATGAGAAGGCTATAAATAGAATCCACAGTGGCGGGAGAGGTTGGAATGAAGGCCCAACAGTCAGCCAACACAGACTAGATACATGGTGTCAGAAGGCAGGTTTTGGAGCAGTGAGCAGTTACTCACTCTGTAAGCTAACATTAGTTGCAGGCTAGATGGGATACAGCTTTGAGTTTTAATATTTTGCATTTTAGCTAACCCTAACCCTTTTCCTAACCTTAACCTAATTCTCCTAACCTGCTGTGTAAATTCTAAAAATTAAAATTCTGACGTAGAGCTGTATACCATCTAGTCCAAACCAAAGAGAAAGGTCCAGGACCATGGAGTGCGAGGGGAAGTTGATTAGACACATTGGTCCCACACTAATGTCACTTCAATGTGATTTTGAACATATTTAGTGTTCAACATGTAAAAATGAAGTGGATTATGAACAGGTTCTGAAAGAGGAAACATTAACTACTGGAGAAAGGAAGGTTAGTTAGAAAATCACAGTCTGTTTGCCACATTAGTGTAAACTAGAAAAAATGTCACATTTAATCCATAGACGGGTCCTTTGGAGGAAGGATAGTTGACATATATTGGACATTTATATCTTAAAGCACAATTGAGAAATAAACCATTTAAGTTGGAACATTTGTGACATTTAACGACCCCGTTTATAAATCAGGTATGTGGTTCTCGTTAACGGCTGAACAGAACATGACGAGAGGAGCTGAGTGTGTTGTGCACCTCCATACAAGTTAATTTGCTGAGTTTCATTGAAATTGTTGACATATTGGCTTAGATGTGATGGTATAAAGATGTTTTATTTAACATTGATCAATTGAACCGGTGGCCACGAGCTTCTTAATGTTTTGTAACACTGTACCTAATGAACACAACCCTGATTCTGATCCAACAAGTTGAGTACAACATTATTTATATAATTGCGATACTAAAGTTGACTGTTATTATGACTGTTTGACATGTTATGACTTTTTGGTTCATAAATTGATGGGAGTAAAAAGCAGAGGCTCCTATCATCAGGTATTCAGTCATCCCAGATATAACAGCTGCCATAGATGTCAAGGCTATTACCAAGTCAGCAGTTAAACTAGACAACTTCCCATTCAACACCTTCTATTCAACTCGTTCACAGGCAGACAAGAACACTTCCCATTTCCCCCATGATTTAAATCAGTCTTCCAATTGTGCGACTGGATGTGAAGGGTTTAACTTCTAAACAGTGATCCTTGGTGGGGTCATCTAGTGGATTAGACTGTCACTTGTCCTGACTCTTCCAAAAGGCTTGGCTAGGACGAGTCCCCTGCTCTCTCAGAAAGGCTTGTGTTCCAACAGCTGCAGCTGAAGGGAGGGTGTGGGATTTCCAGTTTTATTGATGTTCTCTGTTATGGACTTTTCTTATATTCTCCTTGACTGGTTATTATTACGATCTCTGTTGTGTTTACATTTTAAAGTCTAAAATATAGCTGTCCAAAAAGAAGCAGGTATTTGACTGGTCTGTTTAATGGACATATCAGTTATATGTCTGTTTCATATATGGTCATATCCTCTGGTGCACAGCTCAAATGGCAGATCTGCCAATGAACCAGCACCAAATGACCTTAGATATATTGCTGTGGAAGCTGGATGTATTTCTGATACACCCATTTCTGAACATGGCCATATTGGGATTGTAAATGATCTGTTGCTTTGGTACGTTTCTTGTAACTTTGCCATGGACTGTATGGGAGTTTCAAGAACAGCTCAGCAGGTATCATGAAGCAATGCCAGAGGGTCATAAAGCAATCCCAACTGACTTCAGGCTGCATGTATTTCTCACACACAGTTTCATATCATGGCCATGGTTGGAGGTCATTGAGAGGGGGTAATAATTTGAATAATTTGGACTAAAGATCTATGTAAAGATCAGTACAGCTTGCTGAGAACACAACAGCTCCCCATTTGATCCAAGTGTTTCTCCTTGTAAATGCATTAGATTCATATTACATTTAGTCCTCCATTGACTTCACACTGCATGCTGAAAGGTGAAGACCTCATACCTTTACTGTGGACCACCGAGAGATCTGATACAGGCCAGCACATTATTTTGACCTTATTAGTCAACCATAAGGTTCTCACATTGCTGACACCGTAATAGATTTACAGCGAGATATGTGACCTGGAAAATAAGATCTCAATTAACCGAGCCAAGACTGGTGGTTTTGTGGATACATGCCACAAGCATCTGACCTTTCATGTCCAGATTTAGATTTTTACTGTCTGTGACATTTTAATGGATTGATTCATGTAGAAAGAAATGCTGACTTGAGCCAAGGCTCTGGGGTGTCTCAGCCAAGCTCCTGTCTGTAGTGATAAAACAACCTTGCAAGCATAGACTGATCGTTTAAAGCACCCTTAAAATGTATTGGATCAACAGTAAGTATTTGATTCCCCCATGGGCCAATATGTACAAACAGTTTTATAATGACAGTTTACTCAACTGCTTAATGACATCTGGCAGTTAATACCAGAGGCCAGCAACTCTTGTCCTGGACAGCCCATCCACATGGTTTGCAGGCTCTTGTTCTGGACAGCCCATCCACATGGTTTGCAGGCTCTTGTTCTGGACAGCCCATCCACATGGTTTGCAGGCTCTTGTTCTGGACAGCCCATCCACATGGTTTGCAGGCTCTTGTTCCACCCAAAGCACGAACTCAGCAGGTTCAGCTAAATCAACTTGTTGTGAAGGGTCATCACGTGCTTCTACACCTGCATTGCTTGCTGTTCGGGGTTTTAGGCTGGGTTTCTGTACAGCACTTTGAGATATCAGCTGATGTACGAAGGGCTATATAAATAAATTTGATTTGATTTGATTTGATCCCACTGGGCACACCACGTCATTTAAACATGCATAATTGGGTAAAATTTGGTTGAGATGTTAATCAATGAGATTACAACCTATATCCGCCTACTCAAAAAGTCATCCAAAAGATAGTTGAATTTCCAATGTGTGATCATTATGCTTAAAGCATAACCAAATTCCAATTAAAAATATATATCTGGTTTATGGTTTTATGGTTTAATGGTTTAATGGTTTAATGGTTTAATGGTTTTATGGTTTTATGGTTTAATGTCACCCAAATGTCTATCACTGCACTTTCAATCAAAGTTCTCTGAGGGTCACTTCTGGCCAGAGCTAATTTGAAGCTCATGCCGGGTATACACGACAGGTCATATATCATGCAAGATCTTTGCACATTAAAATAACTTAATCTCATAAACATTTAGTTTGCATGGTGCTAATGTTCTCTCCACCCACAAACATGGCAAGAAAATATCTTGTCTAATAACAGTGGCATCAGTGCCAGAATTAGGCTGCGTTGGCAGAAATATCAAACAATAAATCTTGGCTGCAATGAAGATGAGAGCACAGTCCAAGAAATGAAAAGCCCTAGATGGGATCCTTCCAGATGGCCAGCTCCCTGCTCAGCTAGTGTATCCAGTAGCTCTCCCCCTTTGGGGCTTCTTGTGTCTCGTCCCGGGGAGACTGGGGTTGGTTGTTTGTCAGAGTGCTAATTATTCCCAATCTAAACGGGGCTGGAATATATTTAACGTTTGAATGTGTGAATTCTCTGAGCTTTCATAGCATTAAGATAATCTTTAGAACCTTCTTACGATGTCTGTTTCGTAGCATTAAGATAATCTTTAGAACCTTCTTACGATGTCTCTTTCGCAGCCAAGGTGTTTCCCAGAGCCTTTAATTAGTAACGTGTCTCTTAAAAACCAAATGGTCTAACGATGCAACGTTTTCTCTAAGTGCTTGTTTGGGAAACACTTGGCTCGTGTTTGGCTCGTAAAATAACGATGCATTTGGTGCGATCATCGCAATGCTTAAGTTACATCACAACTGGGAAACGAGGCCCTGGTCAATTCATGTGAGCATGACAAAACATTGATGTGAGGGGAATTTATGTTTTTTTGGTAAATGTTCGAACTATGAGAGAATCCATGAATTATGTTTGTTGAAAAGAAGAAAAGGAGAGCTATATTTCAAACCTATTTTCTTACTTCCTAGGTCAAGCCATGGGGGGTATACAGTATTGTATAGAGTATACTGCCAGTATACATTAAATGCCAAGATTAAAATGTCATATGCTTTTCTAAAAAGCATAAAATTCTGCATTTTGTTAGAAATATTGTTCATTCAAAGAAACACTTGGCTATTGCTAAGATTCTGTTTGCTCTATTGCATCACTTCCTCTTACCAAAAGAATAACCCCATATTGTATGACATCATCAGTATTGTGTAATAATACTGCCCCTGCGATGGGGCTAGTTGTCACAAGTGGACAGAGTGTGTTTGATGACTCATAACTCCATGTTGGAATGAGATATAAGGATAAAAAGGGTTCCCATTTCAACCTAAGACATTGGTTTCCTCATAAGATATTGTCACGTTGGTATGAAGGATCGGGAGACAGGCGCAGGAATGCGTAATAGTTTTTTAAAATTTCCCAAATTACACCGTGCCGTGTAAAGGCACGGGGACGAAGACCAAGCAAACACGTATATAAAAAACACAGTGTTGAGAACCAAAACAAAAGAGAGAGGAGTACCTCAATGACACACAATGATTCTACATGGGACGAGACCCATAACACACACACAATGATTCTACATGGGACGAGACCCGTAACACACACACAATGATTCTACATGGGACGAGACCCATAACACACACACAATGATTCTACATGGGACGAGACCCGTAACACACACACAATGATTCTACATGGGACGAGACCCGTAACACACACACAATGATTCTACATGGGACGAGACCCGTAACACACACACAATGATTCTACATGGGACGAGACCCGTAACACACACACAATGATTCTACATGGGACGAGACCCGTAACACACACACAATGATTCTACATGGGACGAGACCCGTAACACACACACAATGATTCTACATGGGACGAGACCCGTAACACACACACAATGATTCTACACAAGACGAGACCCGTAACACACACACAATGATACCACACGGGGCGAGACCCGTAACACACACACAATGATACCACACGGGACGAGACCCGTAACACACACACAATGATTCCACATGGGACGAGACCCGTAATCATCTGCACAATCCACTATGGCACAAAAGCCAACACAACATAGCACAGGTAATCATGATTCTACACGGGTGAGACCCGTAACAATAATCGACCGGACAATGGTGAACAAAGGGCACATTTATACAATTACTAATCACTGGGAATAGGAACCAGGGCTGCGTAATGACAGTTCTGGAGGGATCCGTGACAGATATACTGGTGATGAGAAATACACACCATAGTAAAAAGAGACAACCAACCCCAGTCCCCCCTACTAATGTGCTGGGTGGACACAGCACCCCAAACACACAGACATTGGTTTCCTCATAAGATATACTGGTGATGAGAAATACACACCATAGTAAAAAGTGACAACCAACCCCGGTCCCCCCTATTAATGTGCTGGGTGGACACAGCACCCCAAACACAGAGGGTGTATTCAGGTGGTGACAATGTAATGTAAAGGAATCGGTTACTTTATTGTAACTATTCCCTATTCATTTTCTGACAGTTTTACTTAGCTTAGCTGCTAAGCAGTTAACTTCAGAGTGTAATAAATGTTTGAGGCAGCTATATCGCTGTCAGCAATATGAGTGGATAAGATGATTGAAATACTGGTATGGTGTTATGTAAGTCATAAGAATCCTACTGGACCGTTTTAGCCAACTGAAATGTGAGACAAATAAAAGCGTCTCGAGAATCTTTTTAATAGATCATACTGTAGATAAATAACACATTAGATTTAACGGTTTTATAAGCTGTTATTGAAAGCCTGAATGTGTCCCTTCAAGCTTTCAAATATTAATTTCATGTGGTTCCACAGGGGTGATAAATCAAATTAAGCAAAGCACGAGGTAAAGGTGAGGAGACAGTTCAGATGTGTTTACAAGCATGAGGTGAGGAGACAGTTCAGATGTGTTTACAAGCATGAGGTGAGGAGACAGTTCAGATGTGTTTACAAGCATGAGGTGAGGAGACAGTTCAGATGTGTTTACAAGCATGAGGTGAGGAGACAGTTCAGATGTGTTTACAAGCATGAGGTGAGGAGACAGTTCAGATGTGTTTACAAGCATGAGGTGAGGAGACAGTTCAGATGTGTTTACAAGCATGAGGTGAGGAGACAGTTCAGATGTGTTTACAAGCATGAGGTGAGGAGACAGTTCAGATGTGTTTACAAGCATGAGGTGAGGAGACAGTTCAGATGTGTTTACAAGCATGAGGTGAGGAGACAGTTCAGATGTGTTTACAAGCATGAGGTGAGGAGACAGTTCAGATGTGTTTACAAGCATGAGGTGAGGAGACAGTTCAGATGTGTTTACAAGCATGAGGTGAGGAGACAGTTCAGATGTGTTTACAAGCATGAGGTGAGGAGACAGTTCAGATGTGTTTACAAGCATGAGGTGAGGAGACAGTTCAGATGTGTTTACAAGCATGAGGTGAGGAGACAGTTCAGATGTGTTTACAAGCATGAGGTGAGGAGACAGTTCAGATGTGTTTACAAGCATGAGGTGAGGAGACAGTTCAGATGTGTTTACAAGCATGAGGTGAGGAGACAGTTCAGATGTGTTTACAAGCATGAGGTGAGGAGACAGTTCAGATGTGTTTACAAGCATGAGGTGAGGAGACAGTTCAGATGTGTTTACAAGCATGAGGTGAGGAGACAGTTCAGATGTGTTTACAAGCATGAGGTGAGGAGACAGTTCAGATGTGTTTACAAGCATGAGGTGAGGAGACAGTTCAGATGTGTTTACAAGCATGAGGTGAGGAGACAGTTCAGATGTGTTTACAAGCATGAGGTGAGGAGACAGTTCAGATGTGTTTACAAGCATGAGGTGAGGAGACAGTTCAGATGTGTTTACAAGCATGAGGTGAGGAGACAGTTCAGATGTGTTTATAAGCATGAGGTGAGGAGACAGTTCAGATGTGTTTACAAGCTAAACAATATAAATAACAGGTGAACATATATATTAAGTTGTTGATGAGGATTAATGCCACTAAAATGGAAATAAATCAGGTCAGATTAGATTTAATGAAAAGTATTTTAGTTGTAGTGGGGCAACGTGGACTCAGTCCATTACAGTATATGAGGTTCAGTAGAAGCAACATGGACTCAGTCCATTACAGTATATGAGGTTCAGTAGAAGTAACATTGGGATGAATCAAACTTTTGATATTGTCATAATTATTAATAATGACATCTCTCATTTATGTAAATTCAGTGAAATCCAATTCAGAGACAAATATGACATTAAAAAGTAATGTAATGGAAGTGTGGTGCTCCTGGAAGTGGGAGGTGCTAGTGAGACACAGACACACAGAAGTCTCTCATCCAATTCATGTCCTTTCCCAGAGTGGTCCATAATTAACTTTTGCCTGGTTGGCACTTCCAACCAGATATAAGGAGGCTGAGGCCCCAGCATCCATAAGTCAGATACCTTCTTCCTCTGTGGTAAGACTCTCTCCACCTCCTTAGATTTGTATATTTGTCTCCTCGTTGTACTCAGCAACTGAGGCAGTGGCTAACTGCACTGTTTGAATTGACTTCTGCATGTCTCTTAAGATTTTACAATATGCAATCAAGTGTAATCCAGTAAAAAGGGCTTTATAAATACTTAATATTTAATTAATTGATTGAGTGCCATTGGTTTAAAAAAATAAAATATTTAATGAGTTTTTCTTTAGATGTATACTACTTCAAATCTGTCAGTTCCTTTTATGTCCAAAAGTTTTGCTCCTGCACTTGTTTGTAAATTAAGGGAGAGGTCTAGAATTTAACAGGGTTTTCAGGGGTATTTATTTCAATATATGACAATGTGTAGTAAAGTGCCACTAGGAAAATAAAAGTTGGCAGCTGCACCTGAAGTTGAATTTGATATGGTTTTAATTATATAGTTAAATGTTAGTTGTTTTTTTTGACGTTTGGGCATTAAAATGGTAAGGCTTTAGACTTGTGCTTTTTCACAACACCTTATGTTTCACAGGGTCCTCCAAGAAGTACACATTCATCTGTAGGAGGGGAAAAAGAAGGTGAGACATGGTTTGAGTCTCCACATAAAAAGTGATGAGAATATTCTGAGAGAGATACTACTCACCTAACTCTGTTGACTGGGGAGGAAGCACCACAGAGTCAATCACGTTTCTTGTTTTATCTCTTTCCTAGTCATCCGTCACCATGAGTACGGACGCTGAGATGCAAATCTACGGCAAGGCTGCCATATACCTCCGTAAGCCTGAGAGGGAAAGGATTGAGGCACAAACTGCACCCTTTGATTCAAAGAACTCCTGCTATGTGACAGACAAGGCGGAGCTGTACCTTAAGGGTCTGGTCACTGCCAGGGCCGACGGGAAGTGTACTGTAACAGTCATTAAACCTGACGGCACTAAGGAGGTAAGTCTGATCTGAAAAGTAGTCAAGTTCAAGTTTGTGTAATTACTCTGTTTCATGAAAAATCATCAAAATTATCAAAAACAATAGACAATATGCCATCAGTAACAACAGATAGATTGACATGTATTTGTTTTGGTAAGCAGAATATTACCTTCAAACACATCATGTTTAAAACTGCTATTTAAAATTGGCATGAAACATTCATTCATGTCCACTTTGATCAAATCAAACTTTATTTTTCACATGCGCCGAATACAACAAGTGTTCACCTTGGCGTGAAATGCATACTTCCAAGCCCTTAACCAACAGTGCAGTTCAAGAAGAACAAAGAAAATATTTCCCAACTAAACTAAAGTAAAACAATTAATAAAAAGTAACACAGTAAAATAACAATAACAAGGCTATATAAGGGGGGAACCGGTAACGAGTCAATGTGCGGGAGTACAGGTTATTCGAGGTCATTTGTACATGTAGGTAGGGGTGAAGTGACTATGAATAGATAATAAACAGCGAGTAGCAGCAGAGTACAAGACAAATTGGGGGGAATAGACCGGTTGCCATTTGATTAATTGTTCAGCAGTCTTATGGGGTAGAAACTGTTAAGGGCTTTCCTCTGACACTTCCTATTATATAGGTCCAGGATGGCAGGAAGCTTGGCCCCAGTAATGTACTGGGCCGTGATCTGTGTGTAATCTATATTCCCGACTATTTCAGGAAGGAAAAGAGTTCAAAGATGCAGATATCTATGAGATGAACCCCCCTAAGTACGACAAGATTGAGGACATGGCCATGATGACCTACCTGAATGAAGCCTCTGTGTTGTATAACCTCAAAGAGCGTTATGCAGCATGGATGATCTATGTAAGAAACCTGCACATACAAACTCACACATACATGAACAAAAGAAATTCACACATAGAGCACATAAATGAACGGTAGAAACCAAAACATATTGTATCAATACAGTAGACCCACATCAGTATACCAAAGTACACCCACATCCTCACACAAATCCAGGTAAAAGTCCATCTGACTTTACTAATCCCCTCATTTAATTACTTTCATCCAGACCTACTCTGGGCTCTTCTGTGCCACGGTGAACCCCTACAAGTGGCTCCCTGTGTACGACGCAGAAGTTGTCAACGCCTACAGAGGGAAGAAGAGGATGGAGGCTCCACCCCATATCTTCTCTGTCTCTGACAACGCCTTTCAGTTCATGATGATTGGTACGAGCTCTCATGGATGGATGGATGAATGGATGGATGGTTGGTTGGATGGATAGTTGGATGAATGTCCATTAAGTGCTCATGGATAGATGAACGGATGCATCAATGGAAATTGAAATATGCTTCAGAGAGGTATCTACTATTTCTAGGTAATAACAGTTTGCTGGGGATATCTGATTTCACTACCCTTGAATGGAAAATGTTCCAAATTGAAATTTGTGATGATGCTATGAATTAAATAATGTCCCCTGAATGTTGCTTGAGTATGATAAGCAATGTGTTTTTTGGTTCCAGATAAGGAGAACCAGTCCGTCCTGATTACGTAAGTTGTTTACTAAAATGTCACTTGAGAAAGTGTTTCTATTGTAATAAGTTGGGTCAGTTGGTGTGATGAAATACATGACATTATGAATGGATTAGAGCATTAGGTTATGTGTAATAACGAGTCGATGAGAAGGATTATTTGTTAAAGACTTATGTCAGAACACAGGTTAACAGTGTATTTTTCTACGCTATTTCTTAGTGAAAGCCAATCTGACACTCAAACATGTAACTAAAACCCCCCTTCTCTGTCATATAAACCAGCGGAGAATCCGGTGCAGGAAAGACTGTCAACACCAAGCGTGTCATCCAGTACTTTGCCACCATTGCAGTGTCTGGGGCCAAGAAGGAAGCAGAACCTGGCAAAATGCAGGTAAGCTGTTCTTGTTTGCCTTTTTAACACATTTCAGTTTGGTTGGCTGTGTAAACTGTTTTTCCAGTGGTGAATCCTCTTTCAAGCAATTGAGAAAAACAAACTTTACCAGCTTACCAGTTTTTGAGCAACTTGTGTTTGTCTCAATCAGGGGTCTCTTGAGGATCAGATCATTGCAGCTAACCCTCTGCTGGAGTCTTACGGTAATGCCAAGACAGTGAGGAACGACAACTCGTCTCGCTTTGTAAGTATGAAGGGCATACTGTGGAAGATACCTTATTTTGGAAAAATGTCATTCAGATGTTCCCTTCTATTATACAGGTATTAGATGTTATTTTTATCTCTGGTTTTGTTGCTGAAAATTTGAAATTCAAACTTCTGGCGTTTTTAACGTTTTAAAATGTGAATTTTTCTATTTAAAGTTTCAGACTTCATTCGCTGTAATATTATTGTTCCATCAACCCCTACAAAACAATGTCCATTATTTATAATCCATTATTTATAATGATTTATAATCCACATTATAATTCACATTTACTGTTGCTGCAGGATTCCCCCCCCCCCCCCCCCTGCTGTAGCAAACTGGATCATACATCCTACAACTGTATCAATAGACCCAACATCTGTCCAACAAACTAACATTTACAGGGGTCTATCAAAGTAAAATGTTAAGATTAATTTGTTGACCTATTTATAACCCCCATAATCTTCAACAGGGTAAATTCATCAGGATTCACTTCCAAGGTGGCAAACTGGCTAAAGCTGACATTGAGACCTGTGAGTTGGTTTTGATTGTTTCTCAATGCTTTCCTAAATTCACACAGATTTTTTGGGAGATCAAATTGAAATGTATCTCATGTTCTCTTTCTTGCTCTCTCTCTCTCATTCTCGCTCTACTCTTCCTCTGTGTGTCATTCACTCTCTCTCACAGACCTGCTGGAGAAGTCCAGAGTGTCCTTCCAGCTGCCCGATGAGAGAGGCTACCACATCTTCTTCCAGATGATGACAGGCCACAAACCTGAGCTAGTTGGTACGACAAAGTAGAGGTCCAGACGAAATTATCCCCACTCCCCATCTATGGAATATATAAAAAATATTAATAATCCACACTAATAATAATATTACAATGATTACATCCAAGGTAACAAGGCATGGGACAGGTCTTTGGGAAATATCTATCAAGTAATACACTATGATGCACTAGTCCACAAGTCTCAGTCTCCTCTTTTGATGCTATGTATTATATACTACATGTATCCTTGAGTCCATCTTTTGAGTAAAGGAGGGAGAGATACTGTTTAATGTTTGTATTTAACCTTTATTTAACTAGGCAAGTCAGTTAAGAATAAATTCTTATTTACAATGTCAGCCTACCCAGGCAAACACTAACCCCGGACGACGGTGGGCCAATTGTGTGCCGCCCTACGGGACTCCCAATCACGGCTGGTTGTGATAAAGCCTGGAATCGAACCAGGGTCTGTAGTGACGCCTCTAGCACCGATATGCAGTACCTTAAACCGCTGCGCCACTCAGGAGCCCCCCAAAATACTGTAAAGGTGGGACAGCAGAATTCTAACATATTTAACTGACAAGCTGTTCTCTGTTGTCCACAGAAATGGCGCTCATCACCACTAACCCCTACGACTTCCCCATGTGCAGTCAGGGACAGATCACTGTGGCCAGCATCAACGACAATGAAGAGTTGGATGCCACAGATGTGAGTCAAACAAAGGGTTAACCAAACTCTAGATATGGAATGGATAGGACCACCATACACACTGAATGTACTATGAAATTCCAACTTGGTGGCAGCTGGGAATGTTCATGTATGTTTAAGTTTGATTCTAAATGCCTTGTGTTAGTTAGGCATGTACCTCAAAGAACTCTTCATGCCTTCCACTATAGAGCACCACTAAGTGTCCTGTGGAACTGTGCTGCCATCTACTAATGTGTTTGCCAAGCGTAATCATGTGTAACAGAGAAGCCAGTCAAATCTATCTATCCAATTTATTCTGCAGTGAGCAGCAGTGAACAGCACAGAACTGTAGTGTAACTGAGCAAACTACCGTTCAGTTCATCTCTGTTGTACTTCCTCTTTAATGTCAGGATGCCATTACAGTCCTGGGCTTCAGTAACGATGAGAAGGTTGGCATCTACAAGCTGACAGGAGCTGTGTTGCACCATGGAAACTTGAAATTCAAGCAGAAGCAGCGTGAGGAGCAGGCCGAGCCAGACGGCACAGAGGGTGAGTCCCACTCATAGATATACAATATGTAGAGCATTAGTCCCATTCCCCAACATAGAAATAGAACACCTAAGACAGACAGTGCCACATGAACGTCAGGCAGGAGATAATTTTTGGAGAACAAATTCTAACCTCCAAAATGTGGGTGAATCAAAACCTAACCTACAAAGAAGTTAACAAAACTATTTTGTCAGTGTGAAATCACAAACAAGTGATCTTGTGTCCCTGAGTCTGTTGTTGTTGGTTCTCTCTCCAGTGGCTGATAAAATTGCCTACCTGCTGGGTCTGAACTCAGCTGAGATGTTGAAAGCTCTGTGCTACCCCAGAGTGAAGGTCGGCAACGAGTATGTGACCAAGGGACAAACTGTGCCTCAGGTAAGGCGGCCAAACAAATCTACCATTTTCTGAGCACAGGAATTATTTTGGGGACGAGTGCATTGCTTTTGTTTTTCCCAAGCTTGTATCACCTTATCACTAGACATGGTCAATATCTCATGTATTAATGAGGTATTATCATTGCAGGTTAATAACTCAGTCAGTGCTCTGGCTAAGTCCATCTATGAGAGGATGTTCTTGTGGATGGTCATCCGTATCAATGAGATGTTGGACACCAAGAATCCAAGGCAGTTCTATATCGGTGTGCTCGACATTGCCGGGTTTGAGATCTTTGATGTGAGTATGAGACCAGAACAAGACAATTAGTTGTGATTGAGAGGGATTACAGTCTTGTATGATGAAATGATCCCTTTTAAAATTCCATAAACAGTACAACAGCATGGAGCAGCTGTGCATCAACTTCACCAATGAGAAACTGCAACAGTTTTTCAACCACACCATGTTCGTCCTGGAGCAAGAGGAGTACAAGAAGGAGGGAATCATCTGGGCCTTCATTGACTTCGGCATGGACTTGGCTGCCTGCATTGAGCTTATTGAGAAGGTAAGCTGTCTGTGAGGATTTTAATGGACCATTATAATGGACCATAACAGCAAAGCTCATATGGAGCGTTGTGTGAAATATTATCACAGTGGTACAACGTATACAGTATTAAAATCACTGGGGAAGCTAATCGAGTCAAAAAAATCCATATTACAACCTGTGTTGTGATAATTGCGTTGTTTGCTCTATAACCTGTTAGTTTATATGCCTTGCCACTGTGATATATAGGCCTAAGACCGAGACAATAAGAAGACACAGTGGCAGAATAAATTCAACCACATCTTTGTTTCATCACAAAACTGGAGGGCAACATCTGTCTTGTGGAGTCCACAAAGCATAATGAATGTAACAAACAGTTACATGACCTACAACATGGTCAGTCAAGTACATTTTTCTGCCATTTTCAGACCACTAAACATCTATTGATTTAGAAACACGGGGAGATACCGCAAATTGCGAAGAAAACAGGAGTTGCCTCCCTCCAATATTCCAGCGCCATTTCAACATCATCAAATCACCTATGCTTAGTCTAATACAGTGAAAACTAAAAGATTCCAAAAACGATTTTAGTCCAATCAACGTAAACTAAATATCATATGGCTGTCCATGGTACTAATTTATGTGTTTGTGTGAGTAAGTAGAAAATACATGGTAAAAAAACATCATTGGCCATTAAGGGGAATTAAGTAAAATTATGAGTATAAGTCCCTATCTCCATCCATGGCTAATTTAGGAACGGGCCCATTTTAGGTAGCTATTTTCAAATCCCTATCTCCATCAAAAGGAAAGGACCCATTTTAGCTAGGTATCCTCCAGGGGAAAACAACACAATGAGATGCAACAATTGAAGTCTTTTACTTTCTGTCAATGACGTTAGTCTTGATTTGATGTGAAGCCAAATCCAAACTGGCTTCACTTGACACGGTTTTTGGTGCACCAGGACCATTCACAGATGAGCTCACTCAGTTTAGCTCAACTCTGATTCGCTGTAATTGTACACGAAAAAAATATCAAGGGAAGCCAAATGATCGCTGGCTTCTCTTGCATTCAATGATACAATATCATACTCGTTTTGACCAGACAGCATCAGATAGAAGGGCTACACATACAGAGGGGGGTAGTTTTGCTCACTCGGATGCTTTACCCGGAGAGATACATTCAGCCTCTTGCTAAAAGTGACAAAATCGACTTTATTTTATATGTTAATTTTTGGGGGAAGCCTGGCCATTAATATACGCCACTGACAAGTTATATGACTGTTGAGAACTCAATATGTTTCCTATTATGTGTCCCTAAATTATTATAATCCTATAATAGCATGTTCGCTAAATGAATAAATGTGATCCTAAATGGAAATATCACTAATTTGATATACATCTCTTTTCGTAAAGCCATTGGGCATCTTCTCCATCCTTGAAGAGGAGTGCATGTTCCCCAAGTCTTCAGACACCACCTTCAAGGACAAGCTGTACGCCCAGCATCTTGGCAAAACAAATGCGTTTGAGAAACCCAAGCCTGCCAAAGGCAAGGCAGAGGCCCACTTCTCCCTGGTGCACTACGCCGGAACTGTGGACTACAACATCACTGGATGGCTGGAGAAGAACAAGGACCCCCTGAACGACTCAGTTTGTCAGCTGTACCAGAAGTCCTCTGTCAAAATTTTGGCTGCCCTGTATCCCCCTCCCCCTCCTGAGGGTAAGACTGGCATCACGTCACAATATTTAACTAAATACTAGTTATAACTCAGACCCAAATGTTCTTTAAAGTCTTTCAATGTATGACAATTTCTCAGGGTTTATCACTGGGTTGATTTACTAATACAGTTGGTTAATTTAATCATACAATAGATGTTATTTTAAACAATCTCATTGGCAGCATTTGCCTCTAGCTAAGTGTGAAGTTTAATTAGTGTGCTTGCTGAAGACAAGACCACTCTAGATTTCTTACATACTCTTATAATTTTTCAATTATTCCACCCGCTCTAGGAAATGTACTTTTCTAGTTATCTTTTACTTTCCCCCATTTTAACAGATAAAGCCAAGAAAGGAGGCAAGAAGAAGGGTGGTTCCATGCAGACTGTGTCCTCCCAGTTCAGGGTGAGCTTTTGAAATGTGTAGATTCAGTCCTTCAAAAGGTGCATTGATTATCATAAATGAGAACATGGTTTGTAACCCCCTTACAGGAGAACTTACATAAGCTGATGACCAACTTGAGGAGCACTCATCCTCACTTTGTGCGCTGCCTGATCCCCAACGAGTCAAAGACTCCAGGTACAAGAAATATTGACTTAAATATGTCATCTTATCAGTCCAGTATCAGTAACCTTAACGATTCCAATCTATAACCTGTTTATTAGTATTAAAAGAGACTTGTTTTGATTTACCAGGTCTGATGGAGAACTTCCTGGTTATCCACCAACTCAGGTGTAATGGTGTACTGGAGGGTATCAGGATCTGCAGAAAGGGATTCCCCAGCAGAATCATCTATGCTGACTTCAAGCAAAGGTACACACACACACACAAGCACACACACACCACAGAAAGATCTGCTCCGAGGGTTTTCCCAGGATCAGAATAGGCTTACCTTTTACGAAATATAACCAACCTATTACAACTTGACATGTTAAAAATGTCTCCTCATTCAGGTACAAAGTACTGAATGCCAGTGTCATCCCTGAGGGCCAGTTCATGGACAACAAGAAAGCTTCTGAGAAGCTGCTTGGGTCCATTGATGTGAATCACGAGGATTACAAGTTTGGACACACCAAGGTCAGTCAAAACCCCTCAGTAAAAGCTGACAACAAAACACAACTTCAATGATAATTTAAATCTTTACCATATAAAATCTCTCCAGTTGATCTATCCATCCTTTGTTCTTTCTTCTTCAGTTGTTCATTGTTCTGTTTATTCATCACAACTATAGAAGAGAAACTAAACTCATTATAATTTGCATTGTGATAGAGTGGTATAGTTACAGGTATATGTATCTGTACATGATTAATCTACAACTGTACAATAACTAACATCTTAGAAACAACCCATCCCATGGTTTGTTTGTAACCGTTGCAAAGTTAATGTTGTTTAAATCAATCTAGTGGTTTGACCCTTTCTATCTGTCACCATCTATGGTTCCATTGACCATGTTAACCTGTGTCTCAGGTGTTCTTCAAAGCCGGTCTGCTGGGTGTCCTGGAGGAGATGAGAGATGAGAAGCTGGCCACTCTGGTCGGCATGGTCCAGGCTCTCAGTCGTGGATTCCTCATGAGGAGAGAGTTCACCAAGATGATGGAGAGGAGGTGAGGAATAGTAGACATCTTGGCAAAGCTTTCTGTCAACCACCTGTATCT
Organism: Oncorhynchus kisutch; assembly: GCF_002021735.2. NCBI lineage: Eukaryota > Metazoa > Chordata > Actinopteri > Salmoniformes > Salmonidae > Oncorhynchus > Oncorhynchus kisutch. The sequence continues at coordinate 8,320,905 of NW_022261978.1, read as the reverse complement.
AATGCATTATGATTACATACTGTATATGCTGTGAGTTGTTCAGAATGAGAAAGTACATCTTATAATGGTCTACTAAAGCTTTTGGGTTCATTCATTTAGTCCAGAAAGGGATGTAAAAAAGGGATGTAGCAACTAAAGGATTCTAGCTTTATAGTTGCAGTTTGGGATTTGGCTGTTCAATTGTCATTTACATTTGTGGAATTTACCCATTCATTCTTGAAGTATATAAAATGCTTATTGAGCTTAGAACGCACGAACTGTCAGTACTTGCATCTAGAGAGCTGTCTATGAATTTAAGAGGGGTTACATTTCCCAAGCCCCATTCCCCCATTTTGTTGTTCTTCGAGTCACAGAGTGTAGCTTTAATCATGTCACTCACCGTGACACTCTATTCTTTCTGTCGACCAGAGAATCAGTTTACGCCATCCAGTACAACATCCGCTCATTCATGAATGTCAAAACCTGGCCATGGATGAAGTTGTATTTCAAGATCAAGCCCCTGCTGCAGAGCGCTGAGACTGAGAAGGAGCTGGCCAACATGAAGGAGAATTATGAGAAGATGACGACAGACCTGGCCAAGGCTCTGGCCACAAAGAAGCAAATGGAGGAGAAGTTGGTAGCCCTGACACAAGAGAAGAACGACCTGGCGCTCCAAGTCGCATCTGTGGGTGAAAAAACAACCTTCATTACTGTCAAATTTACATTCACATAAATACACATACATATGAACACACCTTTCTATTGCAAATATTATATACTTTACATATCTCGTGAATTTAGATTGATTTACTCTCAATACACAAAGTGAGGCCTCTGATTTTTTCCCCTTGTTCTGAAACCAGGAAGGAGAGAGTCTGAACGATGCTGAGGAAAGGTGTGAGGGGCTCATCAAGAGCAAGATCCAGCTGGAGGCCAAACTCAAAGAGACGACCGAGAGGCTGGAGGATGAGGAGGAGATCAATGCTGAGTTGACTGCCAAGAAGAGGAAGCTGGAGGATGAGTGCTCTGAGCTGAAGAAGGACATTGATGACCTGGAGCTCACCCTGGCCAAAGTGGAGAAGGAGAAGCACGCCACTGAAAACAAGGTCTTGGGTCTTACAGTCTAACCAAACAATAATCAACTCAAAACATAGTTTAACAGAAATGGAATTCATGTTGTATTGTGGGTGCAGGAAAAATGAAGACACAATAGTAGAATTTGTTCTGCTACCCCTCATTTATGACTTCCACTCAGTACACTGACATCTAGTGTTGAATATATAGTACAGTAATTGTTGATGCTGTGCGAATCTAAATGAAATGAATGCAATATTTAACCAATTAAATCTCCCCTTTATGGTGAAGTGACCAAAGACTAATTTTGATGTGGCTGTTTTCAGGTTAAAAACCTGACAGAGGAGATGGCGTCTATGGATGAGAGTGTTGCCAAGCTGACCAAGGAGAAGAAAGCCCTCCAAGAGGCCCACCAGCAGACACTGGATGACCTGCAGGCAGAGGAGGACAAAGTCAACACTCTGACCAAGGCCAAGACCAAGCTGGAACAGCAAGTGGACGACGTGAGTGGAGTTTGACATTTTGGCCATGATAGTATGTAAGATGATATTATCTTCAGTTGTTTAGATTTTAACAATATATGTGTTTTCATCTTCTAGCTTGAGGGTTCTCTGGAGCAAGAGAAGAAGCTCCGTATGGACCTTGAGAGAGCCAAGAGAAAGCTGGAGGGAGATCTGAAACTGGCCCAGGAGTCCATAATGGACCTGGAGAATGACAAGCAGCAAGCTGATGAGAAAATAAAGAAGTAAACACAAACAAATGACTACAGTATTACCTGCTATAATGGTTGTTCTTGACTAATTCTTGTAATTATGAATTAGCATTTACATGTGATTCTTAAAAGCAAAGTGAATGGTATGATTCTCTCCCTTTACACTATCAAACCAAAACTAACTCTGCAATCAATGTGTTTGTGTTTCTTAGGAAGGAGTTTGAGACCACCCAGCTCCTCAGCAAGATTGAGGATGAGCAGTCTCTGGGAGCTCAGCTGCAGAAGAAGATCAAGGAACTCCAGGTATAGTACAGAATATAAGCTTCAGTACAGAAGAGCACAGACTTGAATCATTTTTATAATTTAATGATACTTTTTCTGGCAGCAGACAGTTTTCCAGGTGGCTTCTGATGGCTCAGTAGGTTGGAAGATGGTGTTTCTTGTTGGTGCTTCTTACCATCCCCACTCAGCCCTCAATGACAACATACATGTTAAAATGGCTTATATCTGGGCCTCCCGGGTGGCGCAGTGGTTAAGGGCGCTGGACTGCAGCGCCAGCTGTGCCATCAGAGAATCTGGGTTCGCGCCCAGGCTCTGTCGTAACCGCCCCGGAGGTCCGTTGGGCGATGCACAATTGGCCTAGCGTCGCCCAGGTTAGGGAGGGGTTGGCCGGTAGGGATATCCTTGTCTCATCATCGCAGCAGCGACTCCTGTGGAGAGCCGGGCGCAGTGCTCGCTAACCAAGGTTGCCAGGTGCACAGTGTTTCCTCCGACACATTGGTGGGGCTGGCTTCTGGGTTGGATGTGTTAAGAAGCAGTGCGGCTTGGTTGGGTTGTGTATCGGAGGACGGATGACTTTCAACCTTCGTCTCTCCCGAGCCCGTACGGGAGTTGTAGCGATGAGATAAGATACTAAACAATTGGATACCACGAAATTGGGGAGAAAACGGGGTAAAATGTAATAAATAATAATAAATACATTTATAAAATGGCTTATATCCATCTAGAGTCTCTGTCTAACTTCTTACCTTTGAGGGTTTGGCTCCTGCATGGGACACTGTCTACTGAATATATTAGTGTAACTGGCTTCGTAGTGAACATATTTATGCAAAATATACATAGTATTATTATTTTGTGAGGTTCAATTGTTTCAACTGTATTGTAGTGTTCATCCCCCTGCTCCTGTCCCCTGTTCTAGGCCCGTATTGAGGAGCTGGAGGAGGAAATTGAGGCTGAGCGTGCTGCCAGGGCTAAGGTTGAGAAGCAGAGGGCCGATCTCTCCAGGGAACTTGAGGAGATCAGCGAGAGGCTGGAGGAGGCCGGAGGCGCCACTGCTGCTCAGATTGAGATGAACAAGAAGCGTGAGGCTGAGTTCCAGAAGCTGCGTCGTGATCTTGAAGAGTCCACCCTGCAGCATGAGGCCACAGCCGCCGCTCTGCGCAAGAAGCAGGCCGACAGTGTGGCTGAGCTCGGGGAGCAGATCGACAACCTGCAGCGCGTCAAACAGAAACTGGAGAAGGAGAAGAGCGAATACAAGATGGAGATTGATGACCTCTCCAGCAACATGGAGGCCGTCGCCAAGGCTAAGGTGAGTAGTGATGTTTTGATCAAGCAGTGTTGAGGAGGGTCAACTACATCACCATTCAAGTGAACAGAAGTTGACAGGAGTCACATATATAAAGTAATGATGGAACATGTTTCACTAACAGGGCAATCTGGAGAAGATGTGCCGTACTCTTGAGGACCAGCTGAGTGAGCTCAAGACTAAGAATGATGAGAATGTTCGCCAGGTCAATGACATCAGCGGACAGAGGGCCAGACTCCTGACAGAAAATGGTACCATCAACAAAAAACAACAAGCCAATGCTTTCCTTCAGTAGAACCCAACATGTATTAGGGGCTATATCCACATAGTTTCTAATGTACTATTCACCACCTAACATTGCCCTATGATACCTCAGAATCCATTTGAAATCTTAGAGAACAGAGACCCTATTAACAAGATGTTCCTCTGTCCCTGCAGGTGAGTTTGGCCGCCAGCTGGAGGAGAAGGAAGCCCTGGTGTCTCAGCTGACCAGAGGAAAACAGGCTTTCACCCAGCAGGTGGAGGAGCTGAAGAGGGCGATTGAGGAGGAGGTCAAGGTAAGGGACCCAAAATGTAGAGTTTAGAGCCATATCTTTACATAGTCGGTGACTACACCACCCTCAGACTCTTCTACTGTCTCTCCACCGTCAGAGACTCCTACTCTCTCCACCCTCAGAGACTTCTACTGTCTCTCCACCCTCAGAGACTCCTACTGTCTCTCCACCCTCAGAGACTCCTACTGTCTCTCCACCCTAAGAGACTAGTGTAACTAGGAGGACTATCTGTACATATTGGTGGCACAGACACTGTTTCATCCTTTCCTACACTTAAATTACCCTTGCCTTACGATTGCGTCTGAAGCTGGGCTTGTAGCAAGGCTATCCTCACCATAAGGCGATCGTTCTCCTGTATATTATGAGTACAGCGACTGCAGTTAGAAGGCATAATGTTAATGTTAATGCTGGTGGAGGTCGTGTAGAACCTTGTCTAGATAAAGTGTCATGTGTAAAAATTTGAATGAGGGAAAAAAATGTTTATACAAAACGGTAATTAAAAAGTAAAACCGTAATTTTGGCAGGTAGCAAAGTAACGTTAGCAACAAACTGCACGGCTTCACGTAAACAAGTCCACATAATTTGTTTGACTATCTCACTCATCTCTCTTTGTCTTTCTCTCTCACAGGCTAAAAATGCACTGGCCCACGGTGTCCAGTCTGCCCGCCATGACTGTGACCTCCTGAGGGAGCAGTTTGAGGAGGAGCAGGAGGCCAAGGCAGAGCTGCAACGCGGCATGTCCAAGGCCAACAGTGAGGTGGCTCAGTGGAGGACTAAGTATGAAACTGATGCCATCCAGCGCACAGAGGAGCTGGAGGAGGCCAAGTGAGTCGCACGCAACAGAAAGACTCAAATATGGTGTGGATGGTGAGGGTGGTACGGGGGCTCTGAGAAAAAGTTACATCAATATGTATTGAAACATATGTACCACTCCATAAAACCAACAGGAAGAAGCTGGCCCAGCGTCTTCAGGATGCTGAGGAGACCATTGAGGCGACCAACTCCAAGTGCGCCTCCCTGGAGAAGACCAAGCAGAGGCTGCAGGGAGAGGTGGAGGACCTCATGATTGATGTTGAGAGAGCCAATGCATTGGCCGCCAACCTCGACAAGAAGCAGAGGAACTTTGACAAGGTGAAAATGAAAAAACCTCACCACAGACTGATATTTACTGTCTGCTATATGATTAATTGTATGAAATATGAATATTAAAATCCCATGGATTCTCCTAGGTTCTGGCAGAGTGGAAGCAGAAGTATGAGGAGGGCCAGGCTGAGCTGGAAGGAGCTCAGAAGGAGGCTCGCTCTATGAGCACTGAACTCTTCAAGATGAAGAACTCCTACGAGGAGGCTCTGGATCATCTGGAGACTCTGAAGAGAGAGAACAAGAACCTGCAACGTGAGCATTTGATGGCAAATCTATCATGTTTCATTAGCAATATTAATTGCTATTAATAGATTCACTGTTATTATGATTCATTGTCAACTTCAGTGCATTGGCGATATCCACTGAAAATCTCCCAAGTGTAAACTGCTCCTGTGTGCGTGTGTGTGCAGAGGAGATCTCTGACCTGACTGAGCAGATCGGAGAGACTGGCAAGAGCATCCATGAGCTGGAGAAGGCCAAGAAGACCGTCGAGACAGAGAAGTCTGAGATCCAGACCGCTCTGGAGGAGGCTGAGGTACAAACTACAGTCCAATGATCCCTGTATAGGAGTTTATTGTAGTCATATATATTCAATTCCTACATCCAAATATACTGAACACAATTGGCCTGACTGCTTCTGTTTGTCCAGGGAACACTGGAGCACGAGGAATCCAAGATTCTGCGTGTGCAGCTGGAGCTGAACCAGATCAAGGGAGAGGTGGACAGGAAGATCGCTGAGAAGGACGAGGAGATGGAGCAGATCAAGAGGAACAGCCAGAGGGTGGTTGACTCCATGCAGAGCACCCTGGACTCTGAGGTCAGGAGCAGGAATGACGCCCTGAGGGTGAAGAAGAAGATGGAGGGAGACCTGAACGAGATGGAGATCCAGCTGAGCCACTCCAACAGGCAGGCCGCCGAGGCCCAGAAACAGCTGAGGAATGTCCAGGGACAGCTCAAGGTAAAGGGACTGGGACATCAGGCTCAAAAACCTGAACATGGAGAGGGATTTGTTTTTGAATCTGTGGAAAATAATACAACAGAGGATTTGAATAGAGTGGTTTATGTACTAAAGGATAGCGATACTGGGGAAATTCTTACCAGTGAACATTTCTATCACCCATCCTATCACCTCTACTTCCACAAGTCCTAATGAATGTATGTCATTGTGAACCCCAGGATGCCCAATTGCACCTTGATGACGCCGTCCGTGTCGCAGAAGACATGAAGGAGCAGGCAGCCATGGTGGAGCGCAGAAACGGTCTGATGGTGGCTGAAATCGAGGAGCTGAGAGTTGCTCTGGAGCAGACAGAGAGAGGCCGCAAAGTGGCTGAGACTGAGCTGGTAGACGCCAGCGAGCGTGTTGGACTGCTGCACTCCCAGGTATGGGTCAAAAGCCATTTCTAATGAAACCCAACCAAGCATACAGTTTAAACACACCTGGAATTGGACCGTGCTTGCCTTAGATTTTCATAATTTCAGTCTTGTGACTTGCAAGTTCTCTTGAGAGTCAAACAAATCGTCTTGTTTCCTCCTTCAGAACACCAGCCTTCTGAACACCAAGAAGAAGCTGGAGACTGACCTGGTGCAGGTGCAGGGAGAGGTGGACGACATCGTCCAGGAGGCCAGGAATGCAGAGGAGAAGGCCAAGAAGGCAATCACTGACGTGAGTCCTTGAATTACATCAACTTGATTTGTCCCCAAGTGCCAATGGTAGCTGGGCTGGTTATGAACAACAAAGATCTCAGAGGGACGTTATGATTGGTGCCAATTGGTGCATAAATTAAACAAACTACTATTCCAGGCGGCCATGATGGCTGAGGAGCTGAAGAAGGAGCAGGACACCAGTTCTCACCTGGAGAGGATGAAGAAGAACCTGGAGGTCACAGTCAAGGACCTGCAGCACCGCCTGGATGAGGCTGAGAATCTGGCCATGAAGGGAGGCAAGAAGCAGCTCCAGAAACTGGAGTCCAGGGTGAGATACCTGCAGGGTGGATTAGGGTGGATTGAAAGACTGATTGCTGGACATTTATTTGATCATATAAAAATAAACAGGAGCATTGTTTAATGACTTGTTCTCACAATAACCCACCTAGATCAGGGGTTCCCAAACTTCTTTACATCGGGGACCACCCCTTTTGTGATAGCGAATTCATCAGGGACCCCCTTCATAATATCAGAACACAACTCCTACTTTAAAGTGCGATAAAAATAGCATCCATGTAGATTCCCTATAACTTCTTCAGTGCATGACTGGACTAACCAAGTCTCCGGCCCTGGGAAATAACATTTTTCGGTCCCCCCTCTTTGCATCAGAGAGAAAATGTTGCCGTTTTGAAGGTCATTTACTGTCACTCTACACATTTTGCCTTTGGACAAAGAGAAAATGTTGCAGTTTAAAACTTCAATTACAGTGAATTTAAGTTCATAACAAAACAAATTATAATAATTGTACACTCATTTAGTGGAGTTGATGCAGGACCTTTAAATAAATTAAAATGTATTATTCTAGTTGCTTCATTCAGGCTTAATTGTCTCAGCAGACTTCTTCTAATCTGCCATTTCATTCATAATAATAATAATAATAATTCACAATATGTAACAACACAGAATATAATATACATTCATCGGTTTAATGTCATAGTAATAATTTCTCTCTGTTGTTACTTCTCAGTCACTTGCCGTTGCTAGGGAAGCTAGCGTTGCTATGCGGGGCTACCAGCTAGCAGGCTAATGGCTGAATTAGCTTGTTGGCTAGCGGACGTTAATAAGTTCATAAAACCTAAAAACACAACATAACATCTCAACAAACATATGTATATACTCAAGAAACATTACCGTCTTGAATATAGTGTTTTTCCACTCGCTTACCTTCAAAATAAAGAAAAACATGTATTTATGTCGGTGCTTCTGTCTTGCTGTTGGCTCACTTGGCAAACTACTCTCAACTGCCAGAGCGCGAGCTCCATAATAGAAGCAATGTCACAACATTAAAACATGCGAGTGGCGGCCTCTAGTTGCCGTACTGGTACTGCACCATACACCACAAAACGCATGACAAAATGGTTGAAAGTCATATTTCAAATACAAGAAGAATTGAATTGTGAGCCTCCCAGACCCGTTGTTTAATCTAAGAGTCAATAACATAAATTGTGGATGAATAATATTACATTGTACTGTATTGCACCCTCTAAACGTTTTCCAAAGATCCCTGGCTGTTTAATCTGTTCTTGCTATAAATATTCATAAACAAATTGAAATGTAAATTCCACTTTGAGAACCACTGACCTAGATAATGAAAAGTTGTTGTTATTATTACAGACCCATTCAAAAAAATTTTTTAAAGAGTACATAGGAACATATTACAATTGTGCCCCTTGACTGGGTAGAAGACTATACCTCTGTTTTAAAATATATTTGTTAATTAAGTCTGATTTCACGACCTCCAACAAACTCCTACGTTTATTTCTTCCACAAAGGTGCGTGAGCTCGAGACTGAGGTGGAGGCCGAGCAGAGAAGAGGTGTAGATGCAGTCAAGGGAGTCCGCAAGTATGAGCGCAGAGTCAAGGAGCTCACTTACCAGGTAAGAGATAGAGAAAGTGCCTTCTTCACACACTTGACACTAACACAGACAGGTTTGTGTATAAAGCTATTGGGGCATTGATTCTTTGCTCTTCTCTCACAGACTGAGGAGGATAAGAAGAACGTTAACAGACTTCAGGACCTGGTAGATAAGCTGCAGATGAAAGTGAAGGCCTACAAGAGGCATTCTGAGGAATCGGTTAGTCACAGACTCTGAGAGCATACATTCGAAAATGTAGTTTTTCTCTACAAAACGTAATGTGCATATGGTTTAGTTGAAGTGTTGCTACAGCACGCCAGTCAACAATGACAATTAATAGTGCAAGTACATGCTGGAGAAATTATATTCATTTGTGAGTGTCCCCTATGCCAATGTGTTACCAACTTAAAGGAGAGGGGGTTGAATATTAATTTGCTGGTCGAGTTGTAGTGCTGGAGGCATCGGTTTGTTCCCTCTCCCTTCTGCTGCCTTACCATCTATCTTCCTGTATACATTGCTATCCTAAATCTGCCAATAT